>NC_089587.1:186716973-186852898 GCF_019320115.1 Miscanthus floridulus | reverse complement strand
AACGGCCTACGAATCGCCATCGAGCTGGGCATCCGACGCCTTGACGTCAGGGGCGACTCTCAGCTGGTCGTCAACCAGGTCATGAAAGAGTCGGGCTGCCACGATACCAAGATGGAGGCATACTGTCAAGAGGTCCGACGTCTGGAGGACAAGTTCAACGGCCTCGAACTCAATCATATCCCCAGGCGCCTCAACGAAGCGGCCGACACACTCGCAAAAGCGGCATCCAGCCGAGAGCCGGTTCCAACAGGCGTCTTTGCCAGTGATCAACACAAACCCTCGGTACGCTACGCGGGGTCGGAACAAGCCAACGATGGCCCTTCTAGTCCGACCCCCAAGGCCGATCCGCCAACTGTTCCTCCCGACCCCGAGGTCATGGAGCTTGAAGAAGACCCAGCAACGGAGTCCGATCCTCCCAATGACTGGAGAACGCTTTACATCGACTATCTCCTCCACGATGTACTACCAACCAACGAGACAGAAGCCCGACGGCTCGCGCGACGCGCCAAATCCTTCGTTCTTGTAGAGGGCGAACTCTACAAACGAAGTCACATCGGAATTCTTCAGCTTTGCATCCCTGGCGAACAGGGAAAACTCCTACTAAGCGACATCCACGGTGGGGCATGCGGACACCATGCCGCACCAAGAACCTTGGTTGGGAAGGCATTCCGACAGGGTTTCTATTGGCCCACCGCAGTAGCTGATGCCGAGCAAATTGTACGCACCTGCGAAGGGTGCCAATACTACGCTCGGCAAACACACCTCCCGGCCTAGGCTCTCCAGATGATCCCCATCACGTGGCCCTTCGCGGTCTGGGGGCTTGACCTGGTCGGGCCTCTTAAAAAAGTGCCCGGAGGCTTTACCCACTTGCTTGTCACCATAGACAAGTTCACAAAATGGATTGAAGCTCGGCCAGTATCCACAATCAAATCCGAGCAAGCTGTGCTGTTCTTTCTCGACATCATCCATCGCTTTGGAGTACCGAACTCCATCATCACAGACAACGGCACGCAGTTCACCGGTAGGAAATTTGTTCGTTTCTGTGACGAACAACACATCCGAATCGATTGGGCAGCCGTCGCGCACCCCCGGACGAACGGACAGGTCGAGCGCGCAAACGGCATGCTCCTTCAAGGCCTCAAACCCAGAATTTTAAACCGGTTGAACAAATTCGGCGCGCGTTGGCTCGCTGAGCTCCCGGCTGTGCTCTGGAGCCTAAGGACGACTCCTAGCCGGGCCACCGGCTACACACCCTTTTTCATGATCTACGGCTCCGAGGCCGTTCTCCCGACGGACCTCGACTATGGAGCGCCAAGAATCAGAGCATATGACGCTAAGGGAGCCGGGGCATCTCACCAAGACGCCATGGACCAGCTGGATGAGGCCCGCGACATCGCCCTCCTCCATTCAGCCAAGTACCAGCAAGCGTTGCGGCGGTACCACAGCCGACGGGTGCGGGGTCGAGCCTTCAACGTCGGAGACCTCGTCCTCCGTCTTGTACAGAGCAACAAGGATCGTCACAAACTCTCCCCGCCCTGGGAAGGGCCCTACATCGTCGCGGAAATACTTCGCCCAGGCGCCTACCGGTTGAAAACCATCAAAGGCGAGGTCTTCACCAACGCTTGGAACATTGAGCAGCTACGTCGTTTCTATCCTTAAAATAAGCTTACACTTTTCCCTATCAGTTTTTGTCTTAACAGAACTCCGATCCTTAGTAACTACCGACCCCTGCAAATCGCGAGGGGTCAGACCTCACTCAGGGGCTGGCATGTGATCGTAACATATGTCATGTGTAGTACAAGTATTACGCTTGTAAAAAATCCCTGTGTTATACTTGCAAACATTTTTCTAAGTTTTCCATTCGCCTCATAAACGAGTCTCGAGGGCTAAGATCTTGGGAACCAATTCTGAATACGACTGGTAGGACTGCGAGACACCCACGCCCCAGCGGCTGCAACCTCTTTGCTCACCAGTTCAGTCAGAATTAGTTCGCCCACGTTCCTAGCTCCCTATGACTTAGACCATGAGAAGAGTTGGAAAGCATTAAAATGATTTGCCATAAGCAAAGGATGTAATTTTGTTCATTTTTTGCACAAATTCACCACTTACAAAGCGATGTCATTACAAAAAAGGAACAATATACCCTGAAGATTGTTTACTCGGGGGCCTCCCCACAACGTTATTTCATTACAGTCTCGGCTCAGCTCTACCACAAGTGCTACTACGATCGCCGTGCCACGCTCTCCATCGGCGACGTCGAGGGCATGTACACGGGCCAGCTCATCTACTGCGGGCGCCGTACCACGCTCTCCATCGGCGACATCTTCGCTGGACCCTCGAAGGCGCCACCATCTATGACGCCTCCGCCGGAGCGTCCGGGGACTACGCCATCGTCGTCAGCCGCAACCCCGGCAGCAACGCCACTGTCATGGCATCTGGGGACTGCGCCATCATCCCCAGCCATAACCCTGACAACGGCGTAGGGGCAGGAAACGCCTCCAGCCAAGGGAGGAGCGCAGCGAACGACGGCGCAGTCAACGACGCACGACACCCACCGGCGCCTCCTTTCCTTCGGCAGCAGCGACTCCTCAGCAAGGGCCGCGCACACCATCTCATCTACGTTGGATAACCTCCGGCTCGACATCACGCACCAGAATCACGAGCAAGTTTGTAAGTTCTCTATCTCTCTCTGGCATTACTCTTCCTCACTCAGGAACCACCGCGACGCACGGACGCGTTGGACGGAAAGGAAGAAGAAGGAGAGATAGCGGCTCGGAGGCAGAAGGGGAGGTGGGATGAGAACTCCTCTCCCCCTCCCTATTTAAGGAGGAGGCACAGTAACTAAGGAAAGGCGAAAGGTCGGACGAAAAACCCTCTCCCTTCCCTTCTTTTTTAATACGCAATCAATGCTGATTGATATCTGAGGGGACGCGCCGGAAGTGACGGGACGAACCCCGGTCTACGAAGCGTCCCTCTTTGGTCAAACTGAACACTGCCTGGGTATGGCCCGCCACTGACCCGCTCCGGACGCAGCGATTAAGGCACCCACATAGGCAGACAACTTTTTCGCCTTCCCATGCAGGACCACGGACGACCCGATGACGGGACCCTTCAGATCTCCTGGGTTGACCGTTCGGCTCAGAAGACACGACCAAAGAAAGATAAGCCTCTCAGCTTTCTCACTTTATACGTTAAAATTCGTTCGCAAGATTCCGACCCCGTCAAATAGCAGGGACGCGAGCATCACTCAGGGGCTGTCGAGGATGACTACCAGTCTAGACATCCTCTTCACCCGACCCCTCCATACGCCCGAAACTAAGGGCGCGACATACAGGCACAAAGCTTTGAGTAAAACTGGACGAACTAGCAAACCCTACGCCCCGATAGCTATGGTGTTTTCTGTTTACCAGAAAAATCCTACTCAACGCCCCTCGCGTCTCTAGTTTCGACGTCGGCCCTCTCAATGAAGGGATCGGAGGGGTCCGCCTACAGAGTCTCCCCCAAAGGAGAAGCTGTCAGGCCGCCCAAGTTAATCGAACGGCTCGGATCGTCACCGAGACACGAAAACAAAGAATAGCAATTCTTACGCAGGTTTTTTCAACCTCGTCACAAACGTCGGGGCCCGAACCCATCTGCTAGGAGCTTTTCCGCCACTCACATCACCAAGGTAACGTTACCGACCCCGCCTTTATTTTCAATTAAATATTGCATTCAAAACATTCTCATTCGATATAGGCAACCATAGGCTGAGGTTCGAAGGCCGGCCCGCGAGGGCTCGAGGCCGCCTCACGCCAAACAGGGCCAGGGAGAGATAACCAAGACGAGCCCCAGCGGCCCTGCCCGATCCCGCTCAGAAGCGAACCGGGACGTCTCGACCTTCTCTCGTTCGATTCTAACCTCGAGCCAAACCCACAGAATCTCCATCGAGGAGAGGCCATCGGGCCCCCTGAGCTTATCGAACGACTCAGGCATCTGCCGGGAGGCGGGTTAAGAAGTTGTGGAGTGCCACCAGAGGGCTCTGCCGACCCCATCAGCAAATGATGGACCCAGATTCCGCACGAACGTACCCGTTAGCGAGCTCGTTGAGGGCGGTACTCAAGCCGTCGAGGCAAGTGTCGTTTACTCAGCCCCTCCGATTGCGAAAACTGAGGACGGGGTAATACGCAAATAACAACCGACCCCTATCAGACCCTAACAAGGCTCGGGGGCTCGGGCCAAACAATGCAGGAGCAAAGGCCCCACCTTGCCGAGCCCATAGAGTCCCCAGTTGGGATTTCTGTTGGAAGGCAGGGCAGGGATTATTGCGAGGACATCCATTGTCACCAAAACCACGATTCCGGTCTCCAGTAACACCCGACCCCAGGCAGGTGCGGGGGTCGGACCTTACTCGGGGGCTGTTAAGGTACGGCTACCTCCTCAATCTCCTCACATTATAATCAGCGGCATAATTCAGGGGAACATATTGGTAAGACCGTAAAAAATCAAATCGCAAAAAATCAAACAAAACGAAATTAAGACGCAAAAGCACGAAAGGCGTCCAGACTCAAAAAATACCAACACTTGTCCACATATTACATATAAGCTGTTCTCAAAATTTTTCGATTAATTACTCCCGCGAAGGGAGAACCATTTCTTTCAGACTGTCTGCCAGGTTCTTCGCAAGGGGAGCGACCATCTTCTCCATTTCCTCCAGCTCTTCATCCTCGTAGGTGGACGGAAAGCCTTCGCTCATCACCCTCAGGTTTATTTCCTTCTCATAATGGGTGTGGGCGACGGTGAAGGCCTGGGTAATCCCGGCGTGAAAAGCACTCTCCTCAAGTTGGCCCACCCGAGCCGTGATACCTCCGACACGAGCTGCGAGCGGGCTGGTCTCCACCGGCTCTGTCACATTCAGGGCGTTAAGGACCACCCCGACCGCAGCTTGTAGAAGATCATGCTCATCGCTCTCCGCCTGAAGGGCCCTGCGCGTATAGGCAGCCTCTTTCTCCAGCTTGGTGGCGACGTTCTCAGCACTCAACTTTCCTTTCACCGCGTCATCAAGCTCCGCCCGGAGAGAGCGGACCACCTCGACGTCCTCATCCACCTTCTGCTGGAGGGCTGTGGCCCTACTCTCAGCTTTCTGCCGGAGGTCCCGCTCCATCTCCAGCTCCTTCAGGACTTCGCTGGCCTTCTCATTGGCCGCGGCATTCCTCTGCAGCAGCTCGTCTCGTTCTTTTTGGAGTTTGGCAATCTCCTCTCCATCCAGCTTGGACCTCGCCGACAGGTCCTCGAACATCCCGTGCGCCTCCTCCGCATCCTGACGCGCCTGGGCCTCCCGCTCTTGGACGATAGCAAGCTGGGCGGCCATGTTTGCTCGCAGCCGGGCCTCCTCGGAGAGGCGATCCCGCTCTACCTTCTGCTCACGGAGGAATTGGGATTTTTTCCGGCTACGAGCAACAAGAATCTGAAGAAGAAGAAGACTGATATCAGAAATGCAAGAATCCACAAACACACGAAGAAAGAAAAAAAGAAAGTCCAGAGAATACCTGAGAGGTAGGGATAATGATCTCACGAAGGGCTCCTCTGGCCTGGTCCAGGGCGTTCAGCATGGTCGAAATCCCGATGTCAAGATCCTCGCGCTCCATACTCTCGGAATGATCATCGAGCGAGAAAAGAGCCGACGTCGGGTCCTGAGCAGCCATCCACTGGAGCGGCGGCTCCCCCCGCGTAGGGGAGCGGCTTCCTCCCGACAAGGGGGCCGGTGGCGGCTCCCTCCTGACCCTGTGTGGCACCACCACCGCACTCAAGGACCCTCCGGATGGACCCTCCTCCGTCTAGACCGCTTCGGGCGCCACGGGCGGATCCACATGGGCACCTGGTGGCGCGGATTGCACCACGCCCTCGGGTGCCACCACGACCGCGCCTGGCTGATCCTGGCTCGGCGCAGTCACGATCACCTTCACCGGCGGTATGCGGTCCTCGGCCGGCTCTTCCACACCCGCCGTGGAAGAAGCCGCTCGCTCAGTGGCCTCCGCGGGCGTGGGAGCCACCATGGACGCCGTCGGTTCGGCCAACGCGGCCCCAACGTCGGCACCACCCCTGCCCGAAACAGGGGTGACTCCAGGCGACACCGTCTGTCCCGCTTGAAGGGCGAGACTCTTCTTGGGCGCCAGCCCTAGGGGGTGACCCATCTGCAAGAACCTACACAGAGGTAATAACCGTTAAGTCAAAATAAAAATGGAAAAAAGATGAAAACAGAGGAGTCAAGAGCTTACGTTGACGTCCTCGGCCGACGGAAGCGTTTTGGGGACGGATCCCTAGACCCCTGCCCTGACTCGTCCGGACGGGACCGTTTCATACCTGCCCCCTGCCCCGGGGCAGGGGGGTTCATCTCGTCGGGCGCAGCGCCGGAGTCGCTCCCCTCCATCGTCTCGCCGGGCGCGGCACCGGAGCCGTCCCCCTCCCTCGTCTCACGGGGCACAGCACCAGAGCTGCTCCCCTCCATCACCTCACAAGGCGCGGCACCAAAGCTGGGCGCGGCTCCAGTACCACCCTCCTCCACGATCGCCTCAGGGTCGGTGGCAACAAGCCCGGCGTCCCCCATCCACCGATCCTCGGCCGGCACGCCGTGCGAAGCGGCGGATTCGCCGGCCTCCACCGACCTCATTGATTCACTTCCCTCTGCGTGAAAAGCAAAGGGCCCCTGCACGGGTGGGTGGCCACTTGTCAGCATTTCCTCATCCTCCAGGACGCCCCAATCCACGTCGATGGCTACCTCGTCGTCACCGTCGTCATCATCATCATCGTCGTCATCCTCACTGCTCATGTCCTCTCCCCGATCCCGTGCCTCCTGCTTCAGTCGTTTTGCCTTCTTCATCTCCTCCTTTGCCTTCTTGTCCCGCTCGGCCGCGAGTCGATTCGCCGCCGCCACAGCCCTGTCCTTCGGCAGTGGAGCCGGACTATCCTTGAAGACTAGCCCCCTCGGCTAGCCCCAACATCACAAAAGCAAGTATTAAAAAGGGAGATTCAGGAGAAAGAAAAGAGTGCAGGGGAAGAGGGCTTACGAATTCGAAGAACCCAGGCTCCGGCCACATTGGAGGATGCCCGGGCACCGGATACACGATGTCGATGACCATGCCGGCAGAATCCCTCATCGGCTCCGTCGCTTCCTTGACACGCTGCGCCACTTCCGAATAAGGGAGCGCCTCGTCAACGAGCACCGTTCCCTCGAACGACATCCCTAGCATCATCCGATGCAGGGGAAGCACGCGCGCCATCAGTGGCGCCACCCTCCTCGCGTGGTAAGCACTGATAATCCCCGACCCCTTTACACCCCGACCCTTCAGGGCATGGAGGGCGGAGAGAAGGTCGGAGATGTGCTTCTTGTCTTTAGTCTGGACGCCCCCAGCCCCATGATGCCGGAGCATCCACAATAAGACGTCCGGTGTACTTCGGTAGGGGGGCACTCGCATCATCCCTAACATAAAACCATTGCGAATGCCATCCCTTGTTGGATGTGGCCAGACGCATGTACGGGTAACCCTTTGATCGGGTATGGCGCAGGTGAATGCTGGCACACCCCATCGGTGCGTCTACTTCTTTCCCCCCAATCTTCCTCCTCGACAAACTAACGCTAAAGAAATGCCGCCATAGATCAAAATGGGGATCGATCCCCAGGAAACCCTCGCATAGGGCAACAAACGCTGCCATATGCTGTATCCCATTGGGAGTTAGATGCTGTAGCTCTACCTCATAGTAATCTAATAGCCCCCGAAGGAATCTATGCGCGGGTACCCCGAATCCCCGCTCATGGAAGAGGGCAAAAGAGACGACATACCCTTCAGGCGGCACCGGCTCACCCTCGTCGCCAGGAAGCAACCACTCCTGGATGGTGGATTGTGGGCGGAGAAGGCCACGGTGAACGAGGCCCTCCAGACGCCGGGAAGAGATGCTTGATCTACCCCACAACTCCATTGAGGCAGTAGGGGGGAAGGGCAGGCGCGAGCTTAACGGCGGCTGGAACACGAACGCAGGCCGGTCGACGGTGGCAATGCGGGCGTGAGGGGCTGGGAAGATTGGCGGTGGATGTCTCAGAACGCAAAGGAAGGGGAGCGAAATATGGGACCCTGGGGGCGAACCCCGCGGTTTTATAGGGGGCGATGGACACGAGAAGGGCAACCGTCCGCCTCGATCTCCGGGCCTGCCACGCGCGCCCCCGCGTCGCGTCGCGGGACACCCGCCCGCAGTCCCTATCTTCTTATCCCAAAAATCTCGGCGGACGGTTCGCCTTCCCCAAGCGAATCCGGACTCTCTGCCCACCGGGGAAGCGCAAGCCACAAAGGCCTGTTTCTTTTCTCTTTGGCCCACCTAGGGTCCAGCAACTCGCCGGCCAGCCCAACTAAGAAGGAATCCACGAACGATCCGCCATCAGGGGCAGAAGCACCAGTTAGGACAGCCCCGAGTCAGTCCCCAGCGAACGGGACGCCACGACCCACTCGAAAAAACACCCAGTTGATGAAAAACTAAGTCCTTCAGCCTTACCCGCGAAGGGGCCGATACAACCCCCCGGGCGACTCTACTCGAGTCACCTGGGGGCTCGGGGGCTACACCCATCGGGTGCGCTCGCGCGCACCCTCCGGCAATTTAGCTTCGGCGAAATCGAAAAAACACCCTCCAGGCGGTTCTGCCCGAATCACCTAGAGTCTCGGGGGCTACTGTCGGGGACCTAATACCGGGGTACCCCAGAAGGTGGAACCGATAACCACCGAACGTAAAAAACTTCTGGACGCATAAGGGCGCCATGTCATCCTTTGTTCGAATGACAGGAGTTCGGTTCCGCCTCGCCCGACACCCTTGGGACGGGCTCGGTCTCGCCCGAGGGCCGAGGGATAAACTCCGTCTCGCCCGACGCCTTGAGGACGGGCTCGGTCTCGCCCGAGGGCTGAGGGATGAGTTCCGTCTCGCCCGATCCCGGAGGGGTGGGGTCAGCCTCACCCGACGCCTTTATGGGATAACCCTGCCTCGCCCCAAAGGCTCAAGGCTAATCTCCGTCTCGCCCGACGCCTATAGGGTGGGCTCGGTCTCGCCCGAAGGCTAAGGGATAGATTCCGCCTCGCCCGATCCCGGAGGGATAAGGTTAGTCTCGCCCAGGAGATAGGGATTGGCCTCCGCCTCACCCGACGGCCCAGAATGAGCCTCACCCTGATCGATATCTATCCTTGGTAACGATGGGTACAGGACGAGACAAGACGTTCGGGTCAACCATGACTCCAATGACCATACCCTGCGCCCTGACAGGAAGAGAACTGTCAGGGAACGATAGGACTGATGCTTAGACCCTTCCGGGCGCCGCAGAGCCCAAAAGGTATTACAGGTGCGTGCACCTCACTCTGTAGAGTTGTAGGCGCCGCCTTCAGCTCTGGGACACGGAACCCAATGAAGATATACGACAACCGCTACGCTCCAAGAACGGATTTGCTATCTCCACGAACGACGGATACTCCGTCACCACGCTATGGACCCAAGGGAGCGGGGGGCCCTCTTCCCGACCCCTCAAGTCCTCCAAGTCAGAGAGCCTTGGCCACGGCGCTACACCGGACCCCGACCCCGAATTCTCATCATGGGAACCAGAAGGCGTGTGGAGCAAGGCTGGGGGGAGGCCCCTAAGTCAAAACCACTGTACTACAGCCCATACCCTGGGGGCAGCATGCTGTGACCGATCTGACATCCTACAGAGATATTGACGACATCATAAGCACGTATCTTCCTTCGCACTCATCAGAATGGAGGACCTGACCAGGTAGACATGAGCCACAAGGCTAAGTAGAGTACGCATCCTGGAGCTCTCACCCTTGTAAAGCCCGCCCCTTCATCTATAAAAGGGGAGGCATGTCCTCCATCAAAGGGACGGGAAAAAATAGGACCGAACAATAGAACGCACTCACACACATTCAAGCAGCTACGAAGCTCTTGACCACCTTTCAGTCCTTCGATCAGAGACTTGGGACCAGTCCCTCTCTCGGCAGTTTGTATCCCTTACTACAGATCGTTTACGGTGCTAATAACACAAGCAGCAACAAACTGGACGTAGGGACGTTCCGCCCGAACCAGTATAATTCCTGTGTCCTTTAGCGCACCATCCGAACCTAACGCGCATTACTATAAATTTACTTGCCGGTGCTTGTACGAAACACCGACAATATACTACTATTATTCCATTATTTAGTACAACTGTTTAGTCTTATGCATGACATAAGCACCCCTTTATCGCAATATACTACCTCATATCCCTTGCCACACCCTCCTCCTACCTTAGACCGTCTTCAACAAGGAATCTATATGGGCAAACAAATCCAAAATAGGTAGCAAAAGATCCAAAATCAGCCTCCAACAGAGTACATATATGGGAGACTTATTTTGGGTTGTCTGAGAGGCATAACCCAAATATGGGCATCATCTCTTCTGGAAACCCATTTGCAGAAATGATCCTCCTTTAAGTCTTGTTGTTGGAGAAGATATCGAATATGTATTGAACCTTTTGCCTGTAGCGCTACCAAAAGGACGAATATATCTTGTATTTTGGGTGTTGTGAGATAGCCTTACAGACACCTAAAAGATGCCCACATCTGTTTGGAACTAGTACTAGTATAACCCTGTTGTTGCACAGCTGTTGCTTGCTCAAGCATTTGACTATATATATTTTTCCCACAACAATAATCAAACTAATCTTTACAAGATAAGTAATAATCAAGCAAGTAAAACTATTGCTTAGGATATCTTACATTATACACTATCGCTAGTACGTACACCTTCATTATATATAAAAAAAACCATAACTGAAAGGTGTAGTTTAACCATAAGTCCATAACTGAAAGGTGTAGTTTAGTTAGCTCCTCCACCGCTCACTGTCGAACGTTTGTGTATTATATTTTGCAGTGGATCTTCTGGGTGGGCCCACTAATCGGCGCCGCCATCGCCGCCGCCTACCACCAGTACGTGCTGAGGGCCAGCGTCACCAAGCTCGGGTCGTCCTACCGGAGCAACGCCTAAAGTCCGGCCGCCGGACGCGCCAGGAGCTGGGCACCGAAGTGTAGATACGCCGCACAGCCGACGCCCTGTTCCTCCACATCTGCCAGTCTCCGTACGTTAGTAATTGTGTCATGCACGCGGGTCCCCACGCCGTGTTTCCGTGTGGCCAGGAATCCGCTTGCTGGTTGTTGCTGCTGTTTTCGTCTTTGGAAAAAAAAGTGTGATATATCTTTGCTTTCTGTATATGTATGAATGCATTCTGTAAGGAGAATTTTTTAAAAAAAGTGTGATATATCTTTGGTTTCTGTATATGTATGAATGCATTCTGTAAGGAGAATTTGATGATAGGAATTTCTAAACTTCTAGGTGTAGATCTAGCGGGTATAAACAGCTCGTTGATGTACCTTGATAGCTAGTGCGCCCGTGGCGACCGGTGATGAAGTGCAGTGACAGTGCCCGACGACGAGGCGAGGTGCAGCGTCCGGGTGGTGGCACTGCAGAGGCAACGATGAAGTCGGTGGAGCTTCCCGTCGCTGGCAGCACCCTTCTCTTTAGATTGGATAGGGTTAGAACATAGGTGGGGCGTCTGGCGGCTCAAGAAAACCTCGTACCTTGTGCCCCGGCCCCTACCTCTCTTTTATGATGCTATGCGACGGGAGCCCACCAACCATGCAGCGGTTGGACGCCCTCGATCAAAGCACGGATCCAAGGGCCCAATTGGCCGTTGGTGGAAATCAAACTAACATTCTCTCCCTTGATCTCACCTTATGACTTAAACTTAACTTACTTACTTTATCTTGTTTTCATTCCCCCACAGATCAGTATATAGAGCGTGCCTCGTCGTCAACGCATCTCTTTGTTTTGAAACAGATACTCAATTAGGCCCTTAGTATTTAGAAATCATAGACTTTTCCATAAACCCATATCGACTGTGTGATCTCTGAACGCACTAGGTGGTTAGCCTTTGGTAAGCGGATCCGCAAGTACTTACTCGGTATTTATGTGCTCAATGTTTTCAAAATAATTCTGGATTTTCTCCTTTACAACATATATCTTAGTGTCAATGTGTTTAGCAGCACACTTGACATGTTGTCTTAGGAGTTAACTTACTTTAAATGGTTATTGTTGTTGACTACCATTGTTAAATTCGGGTACATATTTCCTTAACCTCTTTTGCATGTTCCTTAAGCCTCATGACAAGCTATACTATGGTATGCATCACTGATGACACCACAACTGTTTCTTTAGAGCTTTTCCACAATAATACTCCAACTACGAGTGTTAGCAACTGCTGTGGATTTCACTACACATCTCGCCAAAACTTAACTTTTGTACCCTCAACTATTTGAGAGTGAAAGCTCTAGTTTGGTTTTGGTGAATTGATAAAACCCTAAGTGCTAACCTAGTTTATCAAGTGATCATGAGATAGGTAGCGCATTACAAGTGATGAAGCAAATAAAGATCATGACATGATGATGGTGATGCCATGGTGATGATCAAGTGCTTGGATATGAAAAGAAGAAAGAAAAAATAAAAGGCTCAAGGTAAATGTATAAGTCGTAAGAGCCAATTTGTTTTTGGTGATCAAGACACTCAGTGAGTGTGATCATATTTAGGATTGATAGCCGTACTATTAAGAGGGGTGAAACTCGTATCGAAATGCGGTTATCAAAGTGCCACTAGATGCTCTAACTCATTGTATATACATTCAGGATCTAGCGAAGTGCTAACACCCTTGAAAATGTTTGTGAAAATATGCTAACACATGTGCACAAGGTGATACACTTAGTTATTGGCACATTTAAGCAAGGGTTAGAAACTTCACTAGCGGAGTGTCCGCCCATAGAGTACGGACAGTCCGACGGTGTCACCGGCGCCCTATACAGAAAAGACGGAGGTCACTGTGAGTGACCGGACGCTGGTCTCGAAAGGATCGATGCGTCCGGTCTGTAGAAGCAGCGAAGACGCTGGCGTCGGTCTCTGACCGGATGCTGGGTCACTTAGTGACCGGACGCTGGAGGGTTACGTCCGGTCCTACTGACGTGGCAGCTCACAGAGGAGACGCCGAGTGACCGGACGCTGGGTGAGTCTGGTCGAGCATGACCGAACGCGTCCGGTCGTGATTTCTCGCTTTTGGATGCTTACTAGAAATGACCAGACGCTAAAGTCCAGCGTCCGATCACTTCGAAGCAGCGCGTCTAGTCACGACTTAAATGTACTAGTGACCATTGAGGTCGAGCGATCAGCGTTTGAAGCAGGGGACATGTGGCACACATCGTGCGACCGGACGCTGGGGTTCAGCGTCTGGTCGATCTAACCTACGTGTCTGGTCGCCCCATGTTCAAGGCAGTGTGGAGCCCAACGACTCTATTCGTCAATCTCTTGGCCATTTGCATTGACATAGTAACCTTGTGAGCTTTGCCAAAGCCCTCCCACTCATATCCATCATTGATTCATCATCTTTGTGAGATTGGGAGAGAATCCAAGTACACTATTTGAGTGTTTACATCTAGAGGCACTTGGTGTTCGTGTTTCTCTATGGGATTCACTTGTTACTCTTGGTGGTTGCCGCCACGTAAACGGCTTGGAAGCATCAAGGATCGTCGTGCGGAGGTTGGTGATTGTCTTCGGCTCTGATCGTGGTGATTGTGGGGGGTTCTTGACCTTTCTCCGACGGAGAGCCAAAAGATACTCTAGTGGATTGCTCGTGGCTTATGTGATCCTCATCTTGTGTTGGTTGTGTGGCACCCTATTGAGGGTTTGGCATGTGATGCCAATTAGCGTGTGAACCTCCAAGTGAGTGAATCACCACAAAGAGGACTAGCTTGCCAGCAAGCAAGTGAACCTCGGTAAAAAATCATTGTGTCATCATTTGATTCCAAGGTGATTGGTACTCATTCTTATGATTGATTGGCTCCTTCCTTGACACAGCGGTATAACCATCTTGCTCACTCTCTTTACATTACCGCAAACTAGTTGTCAAGCTCTTTAGTGTAGCTAGTTATGAGAGCTTGTTAGTTTTGTTAGTGTGGCTCTTTAGTTAGCATTTGAGAGCGCACTAACTTAGTGTAGTGACATAGCTGTTGTGTGGATGAAAACTATATAAGCTAGAATTATGGTAGGTGGCTTGCAATTTTTAGTAGGCTAGCACAACACTTGCTTCGCCTCATAGTTGTCTAACCGGTTTGCTAAGTGTTGTTGTAGAAATTTTTAATAGGCTATTCATCCCCCTCTAGCCATTAGGACCTTTTAAGTGGTATCAGAGCCAAGGTCACTATGATTTGAGGCTTAACAACCTTCGGTTTAAAAATGGCTCAAATCAACAACACTAAGAAGCCACCCCAATTTAATGGTACAAATTATTCATATTGGAAATCAAAGATGACCACACATATCAAGTCAATCAATAGAAGAGTGTGGAAGGTGGTAGAAACCAAAATTGAGATTGATGATCCGGAGAATCTCACCACAGCCAAAGAAGTGCTTCTCCAAAACAATGATATTGCTCTAAGTGCCATTCATGATGCAATTGATGAGAGAACATTTGAGCAAATCAAGAATATTGAGATGACTCATGAGGCTTGTACATAGTTGGAAGAATCATTTGAGGGCACTCAAGCCATGAAGGGTGCAAAGGCATACATTCTCAAAGAGAAGTTTACAAGCTTCAAGATAAAGGAGGATGAGAGTGTACTAGAGATGTTCCATAGGCTTCAAGTGTTTGTCAATGATCTCAAAGCACTTGGAGAAGAGGTGAAGGACAAAGACTTCTCCCACAAGTTCTTGAGATGTTTGCCTTCAAGATTTGGCATATTGGTCACTATTCTAGTGAGAAGTAGTTTGGACACCATGACACCAAACTAAGTGTTGGAAGATATAATGACCGATGATACATATGGAGATGATGATGAGAACAAAGAAAAGAAGAAGAAGAAAGATGAGAAGGATGAGAAGAAGAAGAGCGTGGCATTCAAGGCCACACTATCTAAGGGCAAGGCAAGGCAAGATACATCAAGTGAAGATGATGGCTCATGGGATGATGATGGTGAGAAGATGGCTCTCTTTGTCAAGAGATTTGGCAAGTTCATAATGAAGAAAGGCTACCGTGCTAGAAGAAAGAAATCTTCATCCAATAACAAGGAAGAGTCAAGAAGGTGCTTTAATTGTGGAAGCAAAGGTCATCTTGTTGCTCAATGCCCATACAATAGCGACAAAGATGATAACAAGAAGAACAAGAAGAAGGACAAGAAGGAAAAGAAAGAGAAGAAGGATAAGATGACCTTCAAGAAGAAGAATGGTGGTTCATATGTAGTCACTTGGGATAGTGATGCTTCCTCAAGTGATGATGATGATAGTGATGATGACAAGACCACCAAGAAGAAGGCACTTGCAAGCATTGCTATCAATGAGAAGCCTTCTCTCTTTGACACTCCATTATGCTTCATGGCTAAGGCCACTAAGGTACAAATTTGTGATGATGGAAGTGATGAGGAACATGAAAATGAAAATAAAAATGATAGTGACAGTGATGATGATGAACCTACTAAGGATGAACTATTTGACATGCTAGAAGATGCTAAAGAACACTTTGACATTAAGAGAAGAGAATGCAAAAGCTTGCGTAAGGAACTAAAAGCCCTTAAGCAAGCATTTGATGAGCTCAATGCATCTCATGAGAGGCTAGAGAAAGCCCATGAGAAGCTTGGCAAGGCTCACAAAAAGCTTGAAAAGGCTCATTCCTCTTTGTTTGATGAGCAAAATAAAAAGAAGCATGTTGAGACTTGTAATGTAGAATTAACTTGTGATATAATTAATGAATCATTATCTATGCCTATCATTGTTCCTCTCGCTAACCCTTCTTGTAGTACTTCTACTTCCACCTCATCTAGTAGTGATGGTTTCACTTGTGTGCCTCACTAATGGTTGAGAATGACAACCTCAAGAAGGAGGTCAACAAGCTCACTCACACCTTGGCTAAGGCCTATGGTGGTGAGGACCGCTTGCTTATGTGCTTGGGTAGTTAAAGAGCTTCTCTCTACAAACAGGGATTGGGCTATACCCCTAAGAAAGGCAAGGCGGCCTTTGCTCCTCACAAGACTAGTTTTGTGAAGAATAATGGTCGGTTTTGCACTAGTTGCAAGCAAGTTGGTCATAAAGAGTATGAATGCA
The DNA here is from genome assembly GCF_019320115.1 of Miscanthus floridulus. NCBI lineage: Eukaryota > Viridiplantae > Streptophyta > Magnoliopsida > Poales > Poaceae > Miscanthus > Miscanthus floridulus. The sequence goes on along the minus strand of NC_089587.1, from coordinate 186,836,722 downwards.
AAAAAAGAGCAAAAATGCTAATGTATCCTCCATTAAGCTTGATTCATTTTATATGCTTACCAAGGGTGCAAATGGTGTAAAGGCTAAGTTCATTGGTAAACCATGAATGGGCTCAAAGAAGAAAGCCATTTGGGTACCAAAGAGCTTAGTGACTAACCTTCAAGGACCCAAGCAAGTTTGGATACCTAAAAAGAATTGATCTTCTTTTGTAGGTCAATTACAAAGCCGGAGGAAGGCATTGGGTTCTTGATAGTGGGTGCACTCAATACATGATCGGTGATGCAAGAATGTTCAACTCAATCAATACCAATGGCAATGATGGTTATGATAGTATCATATTTGATGACAATGGCAAAGGCAAGGTCAAAGGACTTGGTAAGATTACAATATCTAATGACATGAGCATATCCAATATATTGCTAGTAGAGAGCTTGAACTTCAATTTGCTATCTGTGGCTCAATTATGTGATCTTGGATTCAAATGCATTTTTGAGGTAGATGATGTAGAGATCATAAGTGTAGATGGCTCTAACTTGATCTTCAAAGGCTTTAGATATGAGAATCTATACTTGGTTGATTTCAATGCTAGTGAAGCCAAATTATCTACATGCTTGTTCACTAAGTCTAGCATGGGTTGGTTATGGCATAGAATGCTTGGTCATGTTAGAATGAAACAATTGAATAGATTGGTTAAGCATGACTTGGTTAGAGGCTTGAAAGATGTGTTTGAGAAGGATAAGCTTTGTAGCTCTTGTCAAGCCAGCAAATAAGTTGGAAACACCCATCCTAAGAAAAGCATGATGAGCACTAGTAAAGCATTTGGGTTATTGCACATGAACTTGTTTGGGCCAACACAATACACTAGCATTGGTGGTAACAAATATGTCTTTGTGATAGTGAATGATTATACTAGATACACATGGGTATTCTTTCTAGTGGACAAAAGTGATGTGTTTGCAACATTCAAATCATTTGTCAAGGGCATTCACAATGAGTTTGAAATAACCATCAAAAGAGTTAGAAGTGATAATGATAGTGAGTTCAAGAACACTAGAATTGATGAGTTGTGTGATGAATTTGGAATTAGACATCAATTCTCGGCCAAGTACACTCCACAATCAAATAGACTTGTTGAGAGAAAAAATAGAACACTCATTGATATGGCAAGGTCTATGCTTAGTGAGTATAATGTGAGTCAATCTTTTTGGGCTGAAGTTATCAACATGGCTTGCTATTGTAGCAATGGCCTCTATTGTCACCCATTGAAAGAGAAGATACCATATGAACTCTTGAATAGTAGAAAGCTCAACATTGCATATTTTTGGGTCTTTGGTTGCAAATGCTATATCTTGAAGAAAGGCACTAGATTAGGCAAGTTTAACAAGAAATGTGATAAAGGATTCCTACTTGGTTATTCCACTACAAGCAAAGCATATAGAGTTTGGAATTTGGATAGTGGTACTCTTGAGGAAGTTTATGATGTTGAATTTAATGAAACCAAGGGTTCACAAGAAGATAATCAAAACTTAGAAGATGTTAGAGGTATTCAACTTTCAAATGCCATGAAGAACATGGATGCTGGTGAATTGAGGCCTAGGCAAGTGAATGATGATAAAGATGATCAAGTGCAAGTGCTCTCTAACTCAAATGTGCAAGATGATACAAATCAAGCTAGTACAAGTGGCTCTCATGATAATGAAAAAGATCAAGTGGCTAGTACATCATCTCAACCTAATGATCAAGCAAGTTTAAGCAATCAAGTTCCAATCCTCCAACCAACCAATGTTGCAAGGGATCATCTATTGGACACTATCATTGGTGATATTTCTAGAGGTGTACAAACAAGATCAAGATTGGCTTCATTTTGTGAACATTTCTCATTTATGTCATCCATTGAACCAAAAAAGATAGATAAAGCCTTAAAAGATGTTGATTGGGTGAATGCTGTGCATGAAGAATTAAATAACTTCACAAGAAATCAAGTATGGGAATTAGTAGAGAGACTAAAGGGACACAATGTGATTGGAACCAAATGGGTCTTTAGAAATAAGCAAGATCAAGATGGGATAGTAGTAAGGAACAAAGAAAGATTGATAGCACAAGGCTATACACAAGTTGAAGGTCTTGACTTTGGAGAAACATATGCCCCAGTTGCTAGATTGGAAGCAATTAGAATCTTGCTAGCCTATGCTTGTGCCTATAACATCAAACTCTATCAAATGGATGTTAAGAGTGTATTTCTCAATAGTTACATCAATGAAGAAGTATATGTTGAGCAATTTCTCAGTTTTAAAGATGATGAGAAGCCCGACCATGTGTACAAGTTGAAGAAGACATTGTATGGCTTGAAGCAAGCACCTAGAGCATGGTATAAGAGATTGAGGGACTTCCTACTCTCTAAAGGGTTCATAATGGGCAAGGTTGACACTACTCTTTTCATCAAGAAGATTGGAAAAAATTTATTTGTGTTGCAAATCTATGTTGATGACATCATATTTGGATCAACCAATCAAGACTTTTGTGAAGAATTTTGAAAGATGATGGCTAATGAGTTTGAAATGTCCATGATTGGAGAATTAAGTTACTTCCTTGGTCTTCAAATCAAGCAATTAAAGAATGGTATATTTGTGAGTCAAGGCAAGTATATCAAGGATATGATCAAGAAGTTTGGCATGAGTGATAGTAAAGCCATTAGCACACCAATGAAAATAAATGGCAACTTGGATACTAATGCAAGTGGTAATATGATGGATCAAAAATTGTATCGGTCTATGATTGAAAGCCTACTCTATGTGACCGCATCAAGGCCGGATGTCATATTTAGTGTATGCATGTGTGCAAGATTTCAAGCCTCACCAAGAGAAAGTCATTTGAAGGCTACAAAAAGAATATTGAGGTACTTGAATCATACACAAAATGTTGGTTTATGGTATCCCAAAAGAGCAAAATTTGAGCTAGTTGGTTACTCTGACTCGGATTATGCAGGATGTAAGGTTGAAAGGAAGAGCACCTTAGGCACATGTTAATTGTTGGGAAGATCACTTATTTCATGGTCATCAAAGAAGCAAAACAGTGTTGCATTATCAACCGCCGAAGCCGAATACATATCCGCCGGTAGTTGTTGTGCATAAATACTTTGAATGAAGGCCACTTTGAGTGACTTTAAAATCAAGTTCAAACAAGTGCTATTGCTATGTGACAATGAGAGTGCAATCAAGTTAACCAACAATCTGGTTCAACATGCAAGAACAAAGCACATTGATGTCCGCCATCATTTCATAAGAGATCACCAACAAAAAGGGGACATTTGCATTGAGAGTGTAGGCACCGAAGATCAACTTGCCGATATATTCACCAAGCTATTGGATGAGAAAAGGTTTTGTAAGCTAAGGAATGAGTTGAACATATTGGATTTCTTAAATATGTGTTGATGCACCCCCCACTTATATGACATGCATCTCCTTCGAGCAATCCAAGGTAAAAGTTGATTGGCATGGCATACATCCTTGCTAAGGACATATTTAGTGCATCTAGACATCTTTCACATTTAATAGGCTCATTCATGAAAATCAAATGAATTTGATGATTATATAGTACCACTATTACTTCTATGCTTATTTTGATCTAGTGGTAGCATATGATATGTTTGTGGGCTTTGTAAACCTAGTGTTTGATCTAGAAAATGAGCTCTAAGTGTTTAACTCAACATGGTACAAGATAACCCTTATTTAGAGGTGTGAAGAAGCTTGTCCTTAGATCAAACCAACTTAAATATCTTTGGCAAGTATTCTAGATTAGACCAATTTTGGGTAAATGATCCTCACCCCATTGATTGACATTAATAATCTCAACCTATCTACATTTTGAGCCTTTGTGGTCATTGATGACAAAGGGGGAGAAATACTGTACAAAGATAGTGAAAAGACAACAAAGGGGGAGAGAAATGAAGATATAAGTAATAGGGGAAGAATTTGACATAGGGGAAGAGATATGACAAAGAAAAGGGATTAATTAAATTTTTGAGCACATAAGTAGGGGGAGCATGCTCATGAACTTGTGTGGTGCATTTGAATGTGCATTTCATATGTTTGCTTGTATGGCACAAGTTTTAAATTTCAATATCCATGCTTGTGTGGTGTATGCTAGTTGTAGGTTTGAATGATAAAATTAAAAACTAGCATGCATAGGTTATCTAGTGTTTTCATTTTCAAGTGATATAGAGCTAACCATGATGCTAAGGATGGTATATTGGTGCACTCCGATTGGTATCACGCTTTAAAGGTCCATCTTTTATACCTTAGCATTATTTTATAGACATTGTCTTCTATATTTCCTATCTAAGCATATGTGCAAGCTACAATCCAAACTCTTAGCACATATGTAGGGGAAGCAATTGCTACTATTTGGGGTTCATGAAACTTGTCCATATCCTTTTACACATGGTAAAATGCTTGGGCAAGCAACATGGATTCAATTGAATTTCAATTCATATCTTTGTGTAAGGGTTGTCATCAATTACAAAAAGAGGGAGATTGAAAGCTCTAGTTTGGTTTTGGTGAATTGATGAAACCCTAAGTGCTAACCTAGTTTATCAAGTGATCATGAGATAGGTAGCACATTCCAAGTGATAAAGCAAATGAAGATCATGACATGATGATGGTGATGCCATGGTGATGATCAAGTGCTTGGACTTGAAAAGAAGAAAGAGAAAAACAAAAGGCTCAAGGCAAAGGTATAAGTCATAGGAGCCAATTTGTTTTTGGTGATCAAGACACTTAGTGAGTGTGATCACATTTAGGATTGATAGCCATACTATTAAGAGGGGTGAAACTCGTATCGAAATATGGTTATTAAAGTGCCACTAGATGCTCTAACTCATTGCATATACATTTAGGATCTAGTGGAGTGCTAACACCCTTGAAAATGTTTGTGAAAATATGCTAACACATGTGCACATGGTGATACACTTGGTGGTTGGCATATTTGAGCAAGGGTTAGGAACTTCACTGGAGGAGTGTCCGCCCATAGAGTGCGGATAGTCCGACGGTGCCACCGACACCCTATACAGAAAAGACGGAGGTCACTGTGAGTGACCAGACGCTAGTCTCGGAAGGACCAGCGTGTTCGGTCTATAGAAGCAGCGAAGATGCTGGCATCGGTCTCTGACCAAATGCTGGGTCACTTAGTGACCAGACGCTGGAGGTTGCCCTAGGCAAATTTAACCGAGAACCGAAACCAAAATCGAAACCAAAAGAACCGGAACCAAAAAATTCGGTTCCTTATTCGGTTCCTGATATTGAGGAACAGAAATAACCGAAGAAAATTCGGTTCCTATTCTCGGTTAACCGAATTAACTGAAAGAACCGAATTACATGAATTATACTTCACTTACTTGTATTTATAAGATTATGTTTGGTTTATGTGTAGTGTTTTATATTTGAACTGCTATATATTTGTGTTACTGTATTGCTATTGTTTTTTATACATTATTATTATGAAAAATGAACATAGTGTTGCATAAATTTGCCTTACAACAGGTATATTTATTGTTGTCCTGAGGTCTTCTAAAAAAATTCAGTTAGTTCGGTTAGAACCAGAACCGAACCAAAATAACCGAGAACCGAAATGCTCGGTTACTAAAATTTTTTGGAACCGATCGGTTCCCATTTTCTAGGAACTGAATTTCATTAATAACCGAGAGAACCGAATCGAGAACCGAACACCCACCCTTAGCTGGAGGGTTACGTCCGGTCCTGCTGACATGGCAGCGCACAAAGGAGACGCCGGGTGACCAAACATTGGGTGAGTACGGTCGAGCATGACCGAACGTGTCCGATCGTGATTTCTCGCTTCTGGATGTTTACTGGAAATGTCCAGATGCAGAGGTCCAGCGTCCAGTCACTTCGAAGTAGCGCATCTAGTCACAACTTAAATGTACTAGTGACCATTGAGATCGGGCGATCAACGTTTGAAGTAGGGGACACGTGGCACACATTGTGCGACCGGACACTGGGGTACAGCGTCCAGTCGATCTGACCTGCGCGTCCGGTCGCCCCGTGTTCAGGGCAGTGAGGAGCCCAACAGCTCTATTCATGGGGGCTTCCTATTTAAACCCCATGGCTAGCTCTAGCTCATTCTCTTGGCCATTTGCATTGACATAGCAACCTTGTGAGCTTAGCCAAAGTCCTCCCACTCATCTCCATCATTGATTCATCATCTTTTTGAGATTGGGAGAGAATCCAAGTGCATTGCTTGAGTGTTTGCATCTAGAGGCACTTGGTGTTCGTGTTTCACTGCGGGATTCACTTATTACTCTTGGTGGTTGCTGCCACCTAGATGGCTTGGAGCAGCAAGGATCATCGAGTGGAGGTTGGTGATTGTCTCCGGCTCCGATCATGGTGATTGTGAGGGGTTCTTGATCTTTCCCCGGCGGAGAGCCAAAAGGTACTCTAGTGGATTGCTCATGGCTTGTGTGATCCTCATCTTATGTTGGTTGTGCGGCACCCTATTGAGGGTTTGGCGTGTGATGCCAATTAGCGCGTGAACCTCCAAGTGAGTGAATTGCCACAACGAGGACTAGCTTGCCGGCAAGCAAGTGAACCTCGGTAAAAAATCATTGTGTCATCATTTGATTCCGAGGTGATTGGTCTTCATTGATATTCATTCTTGTGATTGATTGGCTCCTTTCTCGACACAACGGTATAACCATCTTGCTCACTCTCTTTACATTACCGCAAACTAGTTGTCAAGCTTTTTAGTTTAGCTAGTTGTGAGAGCTTGTTAATTTGGTTAGTGTGACTCTTTAGTTAGCATTTGAGAATGCAATAACTTAGTGTAGTGACATAGCTATTATGTGGATAGAAACTATATAAGCTAATATTGTGGTAGGTAGCTTGCAATTTTTAGTAGGCTAGGACAACACTTGCTTTGCCTCATAATTATCTAACCAGTTTGCTAAGTGTTGTTGTAGAAATTTTTAATAGGCTATTCACCCCCCTCTAGCCATTAGGACCTTTCAGAGAGTTTTTATTCTTTCTTACTCAACATGAGGCCTATAATACTTTGCAAAAATGCAAGACATTCTCAACTCAATTCCAGTGATCTATATCTGAACTAGACTTCTGCCAAAATATCTCGGATACATAAACTACGTCAGGGTAAGTTCTTACTTGTACTTGTACACACATCAAGCCTCCAACAGCTGAAGCATATGGAACCATATTCTTTTGATCGATCTCATATCGGTTCCTAGAACACTTAAAGTTACTAAAACTATTACCCTTGACTATAGGAGCAGGCGTAGGTTTACTCTCTTGCATACTTTACTTCTTTAGAATCTTTTCTAAATATGCATTTGTGATAGTCCTAACACCCCATTTTTTCTATCTTGGAGAATTTTGATTCCTAGAACCAATGCACTTCACCATGATCATTCATATTGAAACTTGAGAACAAAACTTCTCCAATGACAGATTAACATCACTACTAAGGAGTAGAATGTCATCTATTCACAGGATGTGAAAAATGAATTTTCCATTCTTGATCCTCGCATAAACGCTATCGTCCTTCTCATTTTCTTTAAAACCCAAACTTTCTTATCAACTTCAAATACTACTATCTAGAGACTTATATTTAACCCATAAATGGATTTCTACAGGTGGCATCCCATATGTTCTTTTCTTCCACGACAAAACCTTTTGGGTTATGCCATGTAATCATTTTTCATATAAATCCCCATTGAGGAATGCTGTCTTTACATACATCTAATGTAACTGTAAATCGTAATGTGCCATAAATACCATTATGATTCTAAAAGATTTCTTGCATAAGACTAGAGAGAAAACTCTCATTGTAATATATTCATTCTCTTTGCATAAAGCATATTGCTACAAGTCGTGATTTATATCTTTCTACATTCCCTTTGGAGTCACAATTTGTCTTGTAGACCTATTAACAACCTACTGTTTTGGCTTCATTAGGAATTACTTTTAAGTCCCAAACATCGTTGGTATTCATCGAATTCATTTTAGCTTCCATAGCTTCTTGCCATTTAAACGAGTAAACGCTTCTCATGGCTTCTTCAAATGAGGTGGGATCATCCTCCATTTGAGTTTCTTTACTAACATAAACTTCATAGTTATTAGAAAACTAGTTTACTAATTCTTTGAGATCTTCTAGGACCTCAGCTACTGACACTTTCATATGGGACTGTTGTAGCCCTTCATTACCAAGAGGCAATTGGTTCTACATGCTCCTGTATCACAAGATCCTTGTTTACATTATTCATCTTCTACGAAGAGCCAACAATAGGTGTTGTATAAGTCATACAACATCAACAGGTATTAAGAAATTCATTGTTTGAATCACTGAAGTGGGCACGTAGTCCCGCTTCTCTTCAAGTCTTAGGTCTCTACATACCTCTACAAACTATGCTCCCCCAGATCATTCCATCTTTTCTAAAGATGGTGTATCTTCAAATATCTTATTTTGGGTTTAATCTGTTAAAACCTCATATGACACTTTAAGCACCATCTTAACATCTTTGAGGCTGACTACGCTATCTTTCTGTCGGAACTTTAAAAGGTCCAGGAATTTAGCTATTTCTTTGCTTAGGGGTATCATTGTTGTGACCGTTGTACTCCTCTGACGGTTGCATACATCTTAATTAATCTTTATCTCACTCTTAATGAAGAGTATCATTCTTACTTAATCTTTATCTCACTCTTAATGAAGAGTAGTTTTCTTAATTAATTTTAATATTCCCCTCCTCGAAATATGGCATGAACTTTACTGCCATAATTTCGAGAACCATTAAGAAAAACTGTGAACGAGGAGACATATATAACTTACTTCATTCACATGATTGTGTCATATAAACAAAGTTATTTCTTAATCCATTTAGGAGTACACTTTCTTTTATTCACTTTAAAAAACTCAACGAGGTCTTTCATTAGCAGTACTTTTGCAAGTCATGCTTGCATCCTTTTCTTATCTTTTGGTTAGTATTGATCATGACGATACATTTCTATTGTGCCACGGTCAATACTAGGACATCATAAGAGCTACCCAAACTTCTCTTGCTATGCGGGATACAAAACATGTGAATCATCACAAAACTTCTCCCGCCATGCAGGATTGACTAGTACTATACCAAACTTCTCCCCATGTGAGATACATCTATTCGAAATTTAGTCATAACGGCTAAAACATTCACTTATACTTCATCTTCCAATTAAATCTTTCTGTTGGTTCCAATTTAATCAGAAAATTGATAAACTAACAAAAAAAAACTATCCTGAACTGGCTTGACTCGAGCCTTTTTCAACCACATAACCTAGCATTGTAGCCCGTTGACATGTAGCCGAGTGATCTCGTCGGTTAAAATAAACATACAATATGCTTCTACATCAATTCTACATCACCGTTGGGCAGAAAATAGAATTAATGCATAAAACTCATAAATTAACTTGAAATCCATATAACTACTCTTCAAAATTAATTTTTCCTCTTGGTTTGAATTTAATTAGAAGATAATCAACTTCATTGCAGCGGAAACATATTAATAAAATACATTCTATTAGTTCAGGAGCATTTCTTGATCCTTATCTACTCTCTGAAAAATTGACTATGTTGGTGTAAAATTTATCAAAGATTTAAACCTCAAACTTAAACTCATTATAATATTGTTATCATCAACGTTGGTCAGAAAATAACAATACCATAATTTAACATAAACAAAAATGGACTACTCCTCTAATTAAATTTTTCTGTTGGTTCCATTTAATTAGAGGATCAACATGATCATAATTTACTAAATGTTACTACTCTTCAAATTAAATTCTCCTATTAGTTCGAATTTAATTAGAAGATAATAAACATTAAACTTTGCAGCGGAAACTTGATAAATTGTTTATCTACTTTTCAGAAGCATCTCATTGTACTCATCTTGTCGGGGACCTAATACCGGGGTACCCCAGAAGGTGGAACCGATAACCACCGAACGTAAAAAACTTCTGGACGCATAAGGGCGCCATGTCATCCTTTGTTCGAATGACAGGAGTTCGGTTCTGCCTCGCCCGACACCCTTGGGACGGGCTCGGTCTCGCCCGAGGACCGAGGGATAAACTCCGTCTCGCCCGACGCCTTGAGGACGGGCTCGGTCTCACCCGAGGGCTGAGGGATGAGTTCCATCTCGCCCGATCCCGGAGGGGTGGGGTCAGCCTCACCCGACGCCTTTGTGGGATAACCCTGCCTTGCCCCAAAGGCTCAAGACTAATCTCTGTCTCGCCCGACGCCTATAGGGCGGGCTCGGTCTCGCCCGAAGGCTAAGGGATAGATTCCGCCTCGCCCGATCCCGGAGGGATAGGGTTAGTCTCGCCCAAGAGATAGGGACTGGCCTCCGTCTCATCCGACGGCCTAGAACGAGCCTCGCCCTGATCGATATCTATCCCTCATAACGATGGGTACAGGACGAGACAAGATGTTCGGGTCAACCATGGCTCCAACGACCATACCCTGCACCCTGACAGGAAAAGATCTGCCAGGGAACGACAGGACTGACGCTTTAGACCCTTCCGGGCGCCGCAGAGCCCAAAAGGTATTACAGGTACGTGCACCTCACTCTGTAGAGTTGTAGGCGCCGCCTTCAGCTCTAGGACACGGAACCCAACGAAGATATACGACAACTGCTACACTCCAAGAACGGATTTGCTATCTCCACGAACGACGGATACTCCGTCACCGCGCTGTGGACCCGAGGAAGCGGGGGGGGGGGCCCTCTTCCCGACCCCTTAGGTCCTCCAAGTCAGAGAGCCTTGGCCACGGCGCTACACCGGACCCCGACCCCGAATTCTCCCAACAGGAATCATAGGAACCAGAAGGCGTGTGGAGCAAGGCTGGGGGAGGCCCCTAAGTCAAAACCACTGTACTACAGCCCATACCCTGGGGGCAGCATGCTGTGACTGATCTGACATCCTACAGAGATATTGACGACATCATAAGCACTTATCTTCCTTCGCACTCATTAGAATGGAGGACCTGACCAGGTAGACATGAGCCACAAGGCTAAGTAGAGTACGCATCCTGGAGCTCTCACCCTTGTAAAGCCAGCCCCTTCATCTATAAAAGGGGAGGCATGTCCTCCATCAAACAGACGGGAAAAATAGGACCGAACAATAGAACGCACTCACACACATTCAAGCAGCTACGAAGCTCTTGACCACCTTTCAATCCTTCGATCAGAGACTTGGGACCAGTCCCTCTCTCGGCAGTTTGTATCCCTTACTACAGATCGTTTACGGTGCTAATAACACAAGCAGCAACAAACTGGACGTAGGGACGTTCCGCCCGAACCAGTATAATTCCTGTGTCCTTTAGCGCACCATCCGAACCTAACGCGCATTACTATAAATTTACTTGCCGGTGCTTGTACGAAACACCGACACATCTACTCTCTGAACAATTTTTCCCGTTGGTTCAAAATTGAATAGAGATTAAAAACTAATCAAAATTCATCAAGATTCGCTTCTAAAAATAAATAAACAAATATATAAACATTACTGTGCATTTGGCCCAACCCTTCAGGCACTCGTGCATGTCCCAACAACGCATAGCAGCGCACGTCCCAGCAACGCTCAACACGCGCTTGGCCCAGCAACGCACAACACATGCTCACAGTGCCTCCCCGTGCCCAGGTCGCAACCTGGGCCTGGGCCGAGATTCCTCTTGCCCGCCTAGGCTAAATTCGGCCCATCATGATCTTGGCCGTTCATCTGCATCAAACGGCTGTCTGGCCGTTTCGGCGAAAAAACCACTGGCTGGCGCTGCTCCCCTAAACCCTAATCTCACTCTTCACCGTCCCCTCCTCTCTATTCGCTTTCCCCTACACCTGAGTGAGATGCGGCGGTGGCCACCCATGACAGCCTGAGAGAGATGGCGGCGCCGTCGTTCGCGGTGGTGAGACCCCGCTCCCCCTGCGTGGCTGGCCCCCCTTAACCCTAGCCACACTCTCCTCCCTCCCCTTCTCTCACTTCAGTGCGCAGCAACCGAGAGTGAGAGCGTAGTGGAGCATGGCGTCGTCGCCGGCCTCCTCACCAGTGCGCGCGCTCCCCAACGGGTGAGCTCGCCACCATCGAGGGGCCTAGCTGCGATGCCCTTGGCTAGAGCCCATGCAAGACCGACGAGTAGCTCTCCCTCTTGGCCTTTTTCTCATGCGCCGGTGAGCCGACAGCGTGGTGCAAGACGAGGTAGGCCTCTTTCCCCTTCCCCTTCTGAAAGGTCCTAATATGGCTAGAGGGGGGTGAATAGTTTATTTAAAAATCTACAAATTCACTAGAGCAATTTGATTAGTATGACAAATAGCGTAATGCAAACTTGCTCTAGCTCTACAAGAGTTGCAAGCCACCTATCCAACAATTCTAGTTGTAATGATTACTTAGGCACACAAACTTGCTATGTAACTACTCACTAAAAGCTCTCAAACTTGCTACTCTAAGGAGCTCAACTAGATGAATGTAAATAATAAAGCAAGCTCTCAATTCTAATTACACTAAAGAGCTTGTATCAACTAGTTTGCAAGAATGTAAATAAGTGAGTATGGTGATTATACCACCATGTAGGGGATGAACCAATCACAAGATGAATATATAGCCAATCACCAAGAGAATGCCAAAGACAAGAGACAATCGATTTTCTCCCGAGGTTCACGTGCTTGCCAACACGCTACGTCCCCGTTGTGTCGACCAACACTTGGTGGTTCGGCGGCTAAGAGGTGTTTCACAAACCTCATCCACACGATAGGACACCGCAAGAACCGACCCATAAGTGAGGTGACTCAATGACACGAGCAATCCACTAGAGTTACCTTTCGGTGCTCCGCCGGGGAAGGTAGAAATCCCCTCACAATCACCGGAGATGGCCACGAACAATCACCAACTCATGCCAATCCTCCACCGCTGCACTAAGCCGTCTAGGTGGTGGCAACCACCAAGAGTAACAAGCGAAATCCATAGCACAACACGAATACCAAGTGCCTCTAGATGCAATCACTCAAGCAGTGCACTTGGATTCTCTCCCAATCTCACAAAGATGATGAATCAATGATGGAGATGAGTGGAAGGGCTTTGGCTAAGCTCACAAGGTTGCTATGTCAATGAAAATGTGCAAGGGTTGTAGCTTGAGCCAGCCAAGGGGCTTTAAATAGAAGCCCCCATCAAATAGAGCCGTTGGCTCAAAAAATAGGCTGACTGCACGTCGACCGGACGCTCCGGTCACACTACACCAGACGCAGCACCGGACGCTTCGGTCATGAATACCGAATGCGTTCGGTCGGCGTACCGGACGTATCCAGTAGCTCCTAGACTGCCATGTGTCCTGTTTGAACTAGCCTAGCCATTGCTGCTCATTTTGCCGACGATCGGACGCTCACACCGGACGCTGAAACACAAATGACCGGACGCTTAGCCGCTGCATCCGGTCGAGTCTAGTAAGCCTCCTTGCTCGACCGGACATGTTCGGTGATACCGGACTGGACACTGCCAGTGTCCGATCGACTGCCCTACCGAACACTGTGCCTACTAATTCACACCGGACGCGTCTGGTGTGGCGACCGGATGCATCCGGTCGCTGAGTCTGCCACCAAAAAACCAGACGTGTCCGGTCACATACCGGACGTGTTTGGTCACTCTGTAACCAGCGCGACTAACTCCTCTTCGACTCTATCTTCTTCACCCTTGCTCAAATGTGCCAACCACCAAGTGTATCACCTTGTGCACATGTGTTAGCATATTTTCACAAATATTTTCAAGGGTGTTAGCACTCCACTAGATCCTAAATGCATATGCAATAAATTAGAGCATCTAGTGGCACTTTGATAACCGTATTTCGATACGAGTTTCACTCCTCTTAATAGTATGTCTATCTATCCTAAATGTGATCACACTCACTAAGTGTCTTGATCACTAAAATAAAATAGCTCCTACATTTTATACCTTTGCCTTAAGCCTTTTGTTTTTCTCTTTTTTCTTTTCCAAGTTCAAGCATTTGATCATCACCAATGTCATGATCTTCGTCATTGCTTCATCACTTGGAGTAGTGCTACCTATCTCATAATCATCTTGATAAACTAGGTTAGCACTTAGGGTTTCATCAATTAACCAAAACCAAACTATAGCTTTCAATCTCTCCATTTTTGGTAATTGATGACAACCCTTATACAAAGATATGAATTAAAGTTCATTTGAATCTATGTTGCTTGCCCAAGCATATTTACCATGTGTAAAGGATATGGACAAGTTTCATGAACTCCATATGATAGCAATTGCTTCCCCTACATATGTGCTAAGAGTTTGGATTGAAGCTTTGCACATATAATTAGATAGGAAATATAGGAGACAATTTCTACCAAATGATGCTAAGGTATAAGAGATGGACCTTTGAAGCGTGATACCAATCGGAGTTGCACCTTGAAGTTTGCCCTTAGCACCATTAATAACTAGACATACACAAAAAAACTAGAATACCCCATGAGATCAATATTACAAGCAAAGGTCTAGTTTCCATAGAATAAACATAGGTCTAGTTACTTTAGCCTATGCATGCTAGTTTTTCATTTCATCATTCAAACCTATAACTAGCATACACCACACAAGCATGGATATTGAAATTTAGAACTTGTGCCATGCAAGCAAACACATGAAATACACATTCAAATGCACCATACAAGTTCATGAGCTTGCTCCCCCTACTTGTGTGCGCAAAATTTTAATTGATCCCTTTCTTTTATCATATCTCTCCCATCTCTCCCCCTATGTCAAATACTCCCCTATCACTCATATCTTTGTTTCTCTATAGGTTTAAATTATAGATAGATTGGGGTGAAACCATGTGAAATGAGGATCATTTTTCAATTTGGTTCAATCTAGTTTACTTACAAAAGATATTTAACTCGGTTTGATCCAAGGACAAGCTTCTTCACACCTCCAAATAAGGGTTATCTTGTACCATATTGAGTTAAACACTTATAGCTCATTTTCTAAATCAAACACTAGGTTTATAAGCCCATAAACATGTCATATGCTACCACTAGATCATTTCAAACATACAAGCAATTAGTGGTACCATACAAGCATCAAATTCATTTGATTTTCATGAATGAGCCTAGGACATAATAGGAATGACTAGATGCACTAAACAAGTCCTTAGCAATGGATGAATGACATGTCAATCAATCTTACCTTGCTTGGCTCGAAGGAGAGGCATGTCATATAGTGGGGGTGCATCAACACATATTGGAGAAGTCAAGTATGTTCAATTCATTCCTTAGCTTGCAAAACCTCTTCTCATCAAGTGGCTTGGTGAATATGTCGGCAAGTTGATCATCGGTGCCCACACTCTTTATGCAAATGTCCCCTTTTTGTTGGTGATCTCTTATGAAGTGATAACGAACATCTATATGCTTTGTTCTTGAGTGTTGAACCGGGTTGTTGGTGAGCTTCATGGCACTTTCATTGTCACATAGCAATGTCACTTGTTTGAACTTGATTCCAAAGTCACTTAAGGTAGCCTTCATCTAAAGTAATTGAGCACAACAACTATCAGCCAAAATATACTCCGCTTCGGTAGTTGAAAGTGCTATACTATTTTGCTTCTTTGATGACCAAGACACAAGTGATCTTCCCAATAGTTGACATGTGTCCGATGTGCTCTTTCTCTCTACTTTGCATCCCGCATAATCAGAATCAGAATATCCAATCAACTCAAATCTTGCTCCTTTAGGATACCATAATCCAACATGTTGTGTATGCTTCAAGTACCTCAATATTCTCTTAGTTGCCTTCAAGTGATTTTCTCTTGGTGAGTCTTAAAATCTAGCACATATGCATACACTAAACATCACATCCGGCCTTGATGCGGTCACATAGAGTAGACTTCCAATCATAGACCGATACATCTTTTAATCTACCATGTTGCCACTAGCATCACTATCCAAGCTTCCACTGTTCCCCATTGGTGTACTAATAGCTTTACTCTCATCCATTTCAAACTTCTTGAGTATGTCCTTGATATACTTGCCTTGACTCATAAATGTGCCATTCTTCATTTGCTTGATTTGAAGACCAAGGAAGTAACTAAGCTTTCCAATCATAGACATCTCAAACTCACTTGCCATCATCTTGCCAAACTCCTTACAAAATTCTTGATTTGTTGATCCAAAGATGATATCATCAACATAGATTTACATTACAAACAAGTTATTTCCAAGCTTCTTGATGAAAAGAGTGGTGTCAACCTTTTCCATCTTGAATCCCTTAGAGAGTAGAAAATCCCTCAATCTCTCATACCATGCTCTAGGTGCTTGCTTCAATCCATACAAAGCCTTTCTCAACTTGTAGACATGATTGGGTTTTTTTCTCATCTTCAAAACCGGGAGGTTGCTCAACATACACAAGCTCATTGATGTACCCATTGAGAAATGTACTTTTTATATCCATTTGGTACAACTTGATGTTGTTGGCACAAGCATAAGCTAGCAAGATCCTAATTACTTCCAATTTTGCAACCGGGGCATATGTTTCACCAAAGTCAAGACCTTCAACTTGAGTATAACCTTGAGCCACTAATCTTGCTTTGTTCCTTATTACTATCTTATCTTGATCTTGCTTGTTCTGAAAGACCCACTTAGTTCCAATCACATTATGATCCTTAGGCCTCTCAACTAAATCCCATACATGGTTTCTTGTGAAGTTGTTTAGCTCTTCATGTATAGCATTAATCCAATCAACATCCCTCAAAGCTTCATCTATCTTCTTAGGTTCAATGGATGACACAAATAAGAAATGCTCACAAAATGAAGCCAATCTTGATCTTGTTTGCACACCTCTTGAAATATCACCAATGATAGTATCCAATGGATGATCTCTTGCAACATTGATTGGTTGAAGCACTTACACTTGATTGCTAGCATTTGATTGATCATTTAGTTGAGATGATGAATTAGCCATTTGTTGATCTTGCACATTGCCATTACTAGTGCTTGCTTGGATTTGATCATGAGAACCACTAGCTTGCACATTTGAGTTAGAGAGTACTTGATTCTTGTCATCTTCAACATCTATCACCTCTAGGCCTTATATCACCAATATGCATGTTCTTCATTGCATTGACCAATTGAGTGCGTCTTACATCATCTAGATTCTCATCTTCCTCTTGGGAACCATTTGTTTCATCAAACTCCACATCATGAACCTGTAACAGAACCGACCAATTATACGAGATTAAGTAAGGAAATCTTCCATGTTGTTTATCCACTCTTCTGCATCCAATGGCTCTGCCGCTTCTTTGAAAATTGGTGGTCTGGTGTCCATAAAATCCTTGAAACTGCTATACTCATTCGCTATACTTAGAACATCGGTGGGGCATCTGGCGTCTCAGGGGAACCTCGTACCTTGTGCCCCGACCCCCACCTCTCTTTTATGGTGCTGTGCGACGGGGGCCCACCAACCATGCAGCGGTTGGCCGTCCCCATCAAGGCGTGGATCCAAGGGCCCAATTAGCTGGTGGAGATCAAACTAACATTTGGAACCCAATTATGTGAGTTTTTATTTATCAAATCTGTTCATGTCTATAAGTTCTTTTTTTTTTGAATAATTTGGCAAACTTTATTGTTTGGATAAAATGGTTACATCGTTTACTAGCAATTGCAGGATAGAATTAGGAGGGTCATCTACCCATACAAATGAACTCTTATCTAAAAGGTCCTGAACCTTACTTGCAACTTCAGCAATTTTTTGGAAGGAAAAGGAAAAGAACCACGACTTGACCATTGGTATGTGTTGGGCTTACGGACCAAGTTAGCAAGCCCATTGGGGGTGCCGTTTCTCCTCTGTTGTACTGCGGCGCTGGCCTGCTGGGCTTCCTTGGGATTGAAGCGGCCGAGCTGAAGCCGTTAGGCCCAGCACAAACATGCGACCGGGAAGCGAGGGAAAGGACGCCGGGCCGGGCAGTCGTGGGAGATGTGGTGGCGGTGACGACCATCGCTCGCGATCGCCGGTCGCCGTCCGCACGCCATAACACTCCTCGGCAGATCACAGATGTGCCCGTGCCGAATGCTCTAGTATTCGATGCGGCGCACAGGTATGCGCAGGGTCCATGGACCTCGCATTCCCTTTCCCTCGGCGTCGCTCTCCCTTGGAGGGCCCACGCCCGGCTTGCTGCGCTCGCATGCGCGAGCCGGTCCAAGCAGCGCGGGCGAAGGCGACGGCCACCTCGATGGCGGCGCTGGAGGAACGGGACGTGCACTCTCGGGGTGTACGAAGGCGAAACTGTGCTAGAGCACGAGGGCAACCGCACATGCACGCCACCTGTTCGAGCGAGTGCCTGAATCCATGAACCATGGGCTGCCAGTGAGGTAACGCTCCATAAGGTTTCTCCCTCTGTTCTGTATCATGCGCTTTAGATTGAGAGTTCGAATTGGTTGTGTGTTCTGCTTATTCAGCAGCAATTTCAACTCTAAAGCCAGCAGACACAACCATGAACAACAAGTTCCTTTATCTGGGTGAGCTGATTTTGGTGACGTTTCTTCCTTTTGTGTTTTGTTTTGAGATAGACTGACAAATCATTGACCATGGCAAGGATACAAGGACCAGCGCCAGTGGCGAAACTAGAGCAAACTAGAGGGCCTGCCTTGTAGATGTGTAGACTTACCGCAACCATGGTGAAAATTTGATCCTATTAACTGACATTCCATTTTTTCTGGGTCCATCGGCACCCACAACAATGTATATATCCTCATTATTACCTGAAGTGCCAGTGGGCAAGACGTGTATAGCTGGACGACTTCTTTCTGACATGGATGAGATAAGTTGGTCGACTCTTATTCCTTCCATGTTGATCTGCTATTTTCGTTTTATTGTATTCCCTAAGTCCCAAATCAAAGGTCGTTTTGGCTTTTCTTGGTGTATAACTTTTGCTATACATCTTGATATACGGTATGTCTAAGTACGTAGTAAAATCTATATATCAAGCAATTTTATCAGGACGGCTGGTCGAGCCTGGTCGCCTGGGGACCGTCCAGGACGATTAGTCATTGTCCAGGACGATTAATCGACCCTGGACGAGTCCCCTGGTCGTCCCGGTCATCCCCTACATATGTGGACTGATATATACCATATATATAAATTATAGTTTTGCTAGGGCCTTCTCAACAACAGATGCAACATCTGGAGCAGCTGAGGATGCTGAACAAGCAGCAGCCGAGCCTGATGCAACTGAGGAGGCTGGAGCAGAACCAACTTCTCCTTGAACATCGGCCTCAGGCATGCACACTTCCACCCGCTGGATCTGCAGGCCTGTGCGCCTGCAGCAGCAGCAGCCGCAAGGAAGAGAGGGAAGACAGCTGGAAGGGAGGGAGGAGCAACTGGGAACCGGAAGGGAGGAGAGGAGGAGAGGGAGCTGCAGAACTGTAGCAATTGAGGCTGCTGCTGCAGCTGGACAGGAGAGGTGAGAAGAGTGCGTGTGTTCTGCTGACTTCTGAGTGAGTGAGAGGCTGAGGGGTAGGAAAGAAGAGAAACCCTAATGGGCTTGGGCCAAAACATAGGACAGCTAGCTAGGCCTAACTCTGAGAGGCAGCCCACTCTTTGGCTGGACGACCGCACAGCCTGGATAGACGATTAATCGCGACTGGACGATGACTAATCAGACGACCAGGTTTCTGGACGGTTTGGCCGAGTCGGAGGCCCTGGTCGAGTAGCTAAGACCGTCCAGGACGATTAGTCACGACTAATCGCGATTAATCGGACGTCCTGATAAATTGATATCAAGAACAGCCAAGATGACCTATAATTTAGAAACAAGGGACTACTTACTAATGTGAAATCAGTAGCATCATTCTTAAGTTATAAAGCAACATGACAATGAACTGATGCAAGAAAAGTGTGTCAACTTAGTAATGTACTGCAATATGTGCACAAACTTATAAGAGAAACTCAGAGATACTTAATTATTCCTTTATTTAGAAAATCCCCTTTAACTATATACAAGATATTCATACCAAAGTCAAAAAAGAAGCAAAACTTCCATAAACCACCCGAAAATTGTATCTACTGCGTGCAAAATAAGAGAGTTTTTTTTCTACTATTGAATCAGCAAGTTAGACTCTCATGAAGCATGCATTATTGAATATACAATCATCATGCATTATCTTACATTTCTCACTAGAGAAGAAAATTCATCTGAGAGAGATCAATTAAACACAAGGATTTCCCCAATGGACGCTGTCCTTGAAATTGCCTCACTTTGGTGCATCACTGGTCACACCAATGTTGTCAAGCCATAGCACTAACTGATGTGTTAATGGCCGCAGTTTTGGTGAATCACTTATGCACAGACAAGCAACATCAATCATCTGCATCATTTGCGTCTCAAATTTCTTATCATACATTGCACGGTCCAAGACATCAGCTTCACGGTTTTCCTTTTTCATATGTGTAACCCATGAGACTAACTCCCGAGCTCCCTTCGGCTTGCACATGTCTACAGGCCTCTTTCCAGTTAATAACTCCAGAAGGACAATGCCAAAACTATAAACATCACCCTTGAAAGTGGCTACTGAAGACTGGCCGTACTCAGGGGGAATGTAACCCAGCGTGCCAACTAGGTCAGTGGTCACATGTGTGGCGTAGGGACAAATAAGCCGAGCAAGCCCAAAATCAGCCAAATGGGCTTCAAAATTCTCATCTAGAAGGATGTTGCTGGACTTGATGTCACGATGGAGAATATGAGGTTGGCATGACAAATGCAGGTATGCCAAACCTCTTGCTGCTCCTTTTGCTATCTGAAGCCTTCTTGGCCAGATTAATCTGGAGGGACCATCTGGCTTTTCATGAAGCCAATGGTCTAGGCTGCCATTTTCCATGAAAGAGTAGATCAGGAGTCTGTCACTGCCAATCCTGCAGTAACCTTGCAGAAGCACAAGATTGGGATGCTGAGCTTTTGATAACGTCTCCACCTCTGCTTTGAACTCCCGTTCCATCTGACCAAAATCACCTGATAGTCGTTTGATAGCGATTGCTGCTCCATCTTGCAATGTTGCCTTGTACACTAGACCAAAGCCACCACAACCAATGATGTTAGCCTGATCAAAGTTGTTTGTCGATTTCAAAATGTCAGTGATGGTCAATGCCTTATCAGCCTTGTCCTGAAACAGTAGTACCAGTGAGGCTGGTGCCAACTCAAGGGCTCGATTAGTATCTGCGACAGCTTTTACTGTATGATCCTGCCTTCTGAAGCTACTCTTCAGTACAAATACAACAGCAATAGACAAAACAAATGCTGCCCCAACTGCAATACCCATAGCTATTCCAAATATGATGCCCTTGTTCTTTCTCTTATTTGTTGCAGCAATTGTAGGAGCAGGAGTTGAATGACACCGGGGTAGGCCTAGGCGAATGCCACAGAGTTTGGGGTTACCCTCATAAGCAGAACTACTGAATGTCCAGAATTGACCTCCTGATGGAATGGATACCATTCAGATTGTTGTATGCCACACTGAAGCTTGATAGAAAATTCAGCTTCGTTAATGAAGATGGGATGCCTCCGGTAAGATTATTATGTGACAAATCCAAGGATTCCAAGCTTGACATCCCTGATAGATCATCAGGAATGGTACCAGAAATATTGTTGTTGCTGAGGTCCAATACATGTAGGTGCTTGAGGATCCCAAAGCCCGATAATATGGGGCCTGTGAGCTTGTTATGGCTGAGAACTAGGGAGGGTGGGAAGCTGCTAACTTGATTGTACTGCAACCCTTTGCCTGTCTTGTTTCTTTTGATGAAGAAAGGAAAATAATCAGTCTCTGTAGATTCCTGTGAGATCTTTCTTGTTACAAGGGCCTTCATGTTAGACAAGTTTTCCTGGAATTCCTCCACTAAGTGAATTATTGGATAGATCCAAATAGAACAGAAACTCAAGATCACCAATCCATGCAGGAATATTCCCGATCAATTGATTCCATGACAGATCTAGCACCTTCAATTGTGTGAAATTAGCTAGCCATGGTGGTACCGATCCTGAAAGATGGCTATTTGCAATGACAAACACTTGGATGTTGTGAAAACCTTGTATCCCAGTCATCGGCAAGGCCTTCTCATCATGGAAGTTCTTTGTGAGCACGAGGCTTGTTAGACTTGGACAGTCCTGAAGGACAGATAATGCTGAAGGCACATCTGTGAAGCTATTGTTTGAAAGTGAGAGGTAGGTTAGCGACTGAAGCTTCCTGAAACCAGCAGGGATTTCACCACTGAGGTTGTTTGTGGCAAGGTTCAGGCTCCTCAGATTATGGCAATCCGACAAACTGTCAATTGTGCCAATGAACTTATTTGTGCCAAGGTCGAGTGAGCTAAGTTGTGTCATTGCTGAGCAATTGAGGTTGATCTCTCCATTCAATGAATTGTTCCTCAGGTACAGCATCTTCAGTGACAGAGAATAGCACAGCGAGGGAGGCAATGGACCCCTGAAGAGGTTGGACTGTGCAGAGAAGAACTCCAACTTGCGGAGGCTACCAAAAACATTGGAAGGTGCCCAGAGAATGAATTGAAAGATATGTCCAGCCTATCAAGGCTGGACAGGTTACCGAACCTTGGGCTCATCCCCCCAGAGAGTTGATTCTCTTGCAGAGACAGGATCTTCAGAGATGGCAGCCTGAATAGGTCATCTGGCAATCTCCCGGAGATGATGTTGAGTTCGACATGCAGCTCCTCGAGCTTTGTGCAGTTCCCGAAGCCTGCTGGGAAGTCCCCAGTAAAGAGATTGGATGTGAATCGCAGCACACTGATTTCACCAGACGACTCACAGATGCTTGTATCAATCTGCCCGGCAAAGGAGTTGTACCCTGCATCGAACACGGTGAGACGCTCTGAACCACGGAGCGTGGGGTGGGAACCATTGAAGTTGTTGTAGGATATGTTGAAGAGCTCGATCAGTGGGAGAGAAATGTTGTCTGGCAGTGTGCCCGTGAGCTCGTTGTAGCTGAGGTTGAGCTGCTGCAGCCTCTGGAGCTGGAACACAGGCGTGGGGACGGCACCATGGAAGTAGTTGTCGGAGAGGTTGAGCCACTGGAGCTGGTCCAGCTGCGCGAGCGAGAGCGGCAGCTCGCCCCTCAGCTTCCGGCCATGGAGGTCCAACCCGATGACCCTCCCGCTGCCATTGCACATGACACCGGTCCATGCACAGCAGCTGGCCGCGCCGGTGGTTGCGTTTGGGAACGTCCAGCCAGCGACGCCACCCCCTTCAAGACCTTTGGAGAAGTCCTCCAGGGCTTTAAGATCACCCGGGTCGCAGGAGCTGGAGCTCTGGTTCAGGGAGTCGACTGGAGACAGGAAGAGCAGCAGTAACAAGACAGACAAGCACAGGAAGAAACTGCACGGCCATGTGGCTGTGCGTTGCATCAAGGAATGCTCCATAGAAGCAACGAAGCAGCAGCAGCACAGTGACGACGCTGGGCGGGGAAGAAGGCTTCTTGCTCCGTCTTTTCAGGACCTAGGCCATATGGCGCGTGAAGCTGGACTAGCCTGGGAGCTTGCACCGGCAGCAACAATGGTGGAGGGAAGAAGGGAAGTGACGTGTGGGAGGGAGACGATGGGACGGTAGTGTTGCCTGGGACGGCGTGGCGTGCGTCGGTTTTGACTTGTGATTGTGCAGGCACTCCAGCCGTGGGTGGCCCGAGTTTTCTTCGGCGAATTGATTGTCTTCTTCAACTTGCTGAGAGAATCCATGGTCGGACATCTTTTGACCTCTGTTCAAAATTGGCCTAACCGTCGGTCTCAGTCTCCCTTTCTCTCCATTTGGCTTCCCTGATGAACATGACTATTGTAACTATCACGAAAGCAGACCATTCTGAGGATAGAACCTGCATACCAGATAGATATTAATGAATATTGCCCCAGCCGATTAGTGCTGCCTTTGTGCCCGTATTATCAGAAATAAAATATAACCGTGATTATGGATGATAATATTCGCGAAACGTTGCAGAACAGTGAAAAGACATGAAGAGCTATGCCATTATATGAAGCGTGTTTAGTGGTGGAAATGCTAAAAGATTTGCTATGAACTACTGCCGTCGGTCATAAAAACATATCCTCAAGGACAGTATTTGATCAGATCTTAAAACTATATACAAACATAAAAAAAAAACTATTACTTTGTTTAGTTTGGAATCGTGTACAAGTTGTATGTGTCGATTTATATAGCAAATATTGGATCCCTTATATTCAAAGAAATTTAAGTTTGTCTATAGCAAAAAGTAGTACGAAGACTGCAAAGTCTATGGGGGTGTTTGGTTCCTCCTCCTAAACTTTAGTCGCTGTTCCATCGGATGTTTGACACATATATGGAGTATTAAATATAGACTAATTACGAAACTAATTGTACAGTTTGCGACTAATTTACGAGACGAATCTTTTAAGCCTAATTAGTTCATGATTTGACGATGCGGTGCTACAGTAAACATGTGCTAATGATGGATTAATTAGACTTAATAAATTCGTCTCGCGGATTACTGATGGGTTCTGTAATTTGTTTTTTTTTATTAATATTTGAACACCTCTTGTGACACCCTTATGTGATATCTTCTACATTTTAGTGACGGGATTAAACACCCCTGGCTTGTTGCTTGCGGTTGCTACGCTATTACTACTTGTCCTGGGCATGCTGACTGACCCGCGGGGTTTTTATGTGCAGGACTGCACATTCCGCTGGGAGCTGGGTGGGGGACGGCGATGGAAGGTTGGCGGCGAAGTCAACCGGTAGCGGCAGGTGGCACGTGTGCCGCCGCCGCTTTCGGCCGGGCCAACGCCCCGCGCCCCAGGGCGCGTGCGATGCATGCATTGCACATTTGCACACCGCGCGTCAGTCAGCGGCCCCCAAAAACTGGGCGTCCCTTGCCGGGCGCGAAGGACCGGTGGAGAAAACACTGCCGCGTCTGCTGCACTGCACCAGGCCCGGAGAAAGAGCCCCGACGACGTACCCGGCGGCGGCTGCGTCGTGGTCTCGCGGATGTGACGATCCAATTGGCGGGTATGCTGGATGATCTGTTGGTGGCGGGAACTGCAGAGCCGGCTCTCACCTTTTATCGGCTTTGGTTTGATGTCTTCTTCCAGTTGTGCTATATATGCCTACCCGGCTACAGGGAAATAATACGGCGCCATACACTATTATTACAGGGAAATGAATGAGACGGGATTTTGATAGATACACATCAGTCATACAACACGTGATTCTATTGAATTCTCTGTTGAACGTCTTGGCAGCAAGGAGATTGGACTAAATCACATCCGATGTCGGTAAGACGGTAATAGTTTTCTTAGGCCCTCTTTTGCAGAACTTTTGTTGTGTATATTCTTCACCGTCCTAATCAAACAGCCCTATCAAATGAGGACATACGATACGAGATTGGCTTCTAAAGCTGAAACCAAGGTAAAAATGATGAAGCTGAAGCCAATTTATTTTTTGCAAGAAACCAAAGCCACCAATACGTGGCTTCACCATTTTTTGAGAAGCTAAAGGTCTACGAAAGAGACCCTTATTTTCATTTCGAGATAATGCTATTTTATGTTGTTGTTTCAGTTAGCCCTTTTGGATTACCTCACTTCATCGAAAAAATTAGGTCTACTACCGTGTTAAACGAGAAAAAGGTCTACTTTACAACCCTTGACGAGTCTAATTTTCAATCTTTAACAACAGAATCATTCAACTTTCAACACTTGTATATAAACCGATTTTAATCTTTACTCGAATTTAGAGTGGATTTAGGTCTATTTTTTTTTTAGTTTTTCTAGCAGTACACAAATTATCCTCCTTTTCAAATATATAAATGTATTTAAGTTGGAGATACGCATAGTGCGAGCAACAAATAAAATTTGGGCCAATGCTGAAAAATGAATTGTTTCGCTAATTGATTAGTCAAAATTGAACGTTTCGTGGTTGAAGGTTATATAAAAGCTGGACTAGATCCATAGTTGAGGGATTTTATAAATTGTTAATTGACCTTTCTCTTGTTATTTGTGTTGTTTTGATGGAAATTGTAGGCACACTAGAGTGCTAAATTTTAACCAAAAGGACAAAATTAGAAGGCACAATTATGCAAGCGTTCATCCAATAAACTATGCAACTTTACAAATTGTTCTGGCAGATGCACACGCACCGCCTCTTTCGCACACTGCGTGAGCAAATACGCGATTATGCACCAAGTTAAGCAAGCTCAGATTCAAAGGACTTCTCGGTCTACCACATAGCTTTCTTGCCGATTGCTTATTTGACCGGCCTCAGTAACTCAATTGGAGCTTGTATACGTGCTTGTGATATGATAGAGACATAAACCAAGTAAAGGAGCCGATAACTAACGAGTTACTCCGTGATTTACCCCTGAAGTGCGCTTCTCTTTATGGGCACTCAGACATTGTTGCCAGTTACCTATCGTAAGTGCAACGCCACATACAAGCGCAGCTTTTCAACTCTCTTTTTTTTTCACCTTTTTGGTACCCACGAATGACCGGAGTTGTGCTGGGAGTATATATTGGTACTGTTTTTGCACGTACAGGCGTGTAGAGCGTTTGAACCCGGAGGTCTATGACTATGAGGACATGGTTGCCAGCGTAAGTACGAGCAAGATCACCGTCAACCGGCCGCTAGATTGGACCACCGGCGTTGAGGAATGATCCCACCATGATCATTTGTACTGGAATTCGATCGCCGGCCGTATCTGCCATCCGCGATCGATATCCGGGCTTTCTCTTCGTTGACTAAAAATCACTAAGTCACTGCATTTGAAATTTTCCCATAACAGAGTATGTACTAGTAATTGACCTATAAAAATTATATCGAGCATAATACACGGGTGGTTTTTTTTTTTGAACTTGTCTCATCGTGTCATCTAGATCCCCAAATTCCAAAATACATTTTTTAGGTCTTAGAACTTGTCTTTGTGTGTAATCGAGGCCTCAAACTTTAAAAAATGCTATTTTTAGGTCCCATGATTTATATCTGTGTATCATCTAGTTTTCTAAACTTGTCATAGTGTGTCATTTAGGTCCAAATAGACCTAATCTACTCCGTATCACAATGCCACATACCACGAATGGTTGATGCACACCTCATTCTTGACCAAGGAATGAACTTAATGGCAAAGCAATCGTTCGCCTGATTCCTCTGTCAAAGGAGCACTCACTTTGGCCTTGCCACCACCATTACTGATGACATCGTGACCCTTAATTGATATGGAGGATGATGAAGGCATAAGGTGAGAATGGCTAGTTGGCGACGGCGATAAGACGCCAAACTAGAATGGAATGCCAAGACAGTGAGGGAGCATGGGGATGCAGCTAGAATAGAGAGAGAGAGAGAGAGAGAGAGAGAGAGCATGTAGATGGAGTGCTAGTATGGATCAATACGTGGGTTGGTTAGGGCTCGTTTGGACCTACATGACATGGTTCTGATTGTTATTTTTCAAGTTTACACAAGTTAGTTGGTTTGCACCTGATACGAAGTCCAGCAACCATTCATGCATTTTACTCCTAAACATCAATAGCAAGGTGCCGAGCTGGCCAGGCCTGCGTAAACAGAGCAGCTGAGCAGGTATAGTTCATTAGCACAAATACACATATTCCTATAGTTATCGTCGGTCAATTATTTGGCTTAAAAGTTATTGTTGTTTTTTATTGGACTTGTTAGCGCCCGAACGTCTGATTCGGGCGCTAGCGTCCGGATGGTGTCCGCACAGAGAGCGAGCGAGTGCTTAGCGCGCCGGCCTCGTGAGCGAGCACACCAGTAGTGGGCTCACGCCACCCTGAATGTCGGCCACACTGCTAGCCACTTTCTACGCGTATCCAGTGTGCAACACCCGATCTACTTTTATAATATTCAGATACAATAGTCGCAACATATAAAAAAAGACAGATAAAACACTTGAAACAAAATGTCTGAAATACTTGCGAAAATGCCTGAAAAACATATGAAAACCATTGCAAACATATGCAACATCCAGATGAAACACTTACAAACATACGTATAAAACACATGAAAATACTTAAAAATATATGCTTGCAACATGCATGTATATGCAATATCCAGATCTACTTTTGCAACATTCAAATAAAACACTTGCAACATACGTCTAAAACAGATAAAACATTTGGAACATACACTTAGCTTTAAATATACGTGTTAGCCATTACAATATGTACAGCATCCAAATCTAATTTTACAACATCGATATACAACACTTACAACGTACCTCTGAAATATCTGAAACACTTGAAACATACTCTTGCAACATGCGCTACTTAGGGGGACGTCAACGGCCCAGCATATACTCAGACGCAGGCACAGGCCTCCCCTTCCTGCCGACGTGCGAGGTTGATGGGGGCGCAGGCGTAGGCGCATGCCTCCCCTTCCGTGATGAGCGAGGTGGATGGAGGCGTGGCACGGGATGGTGGCGCAGAACGTGCAGTAGCTTGCGATGGGGCGCGGGTGCGGCGCCGCTGTGCTGGAAAAGGCCGTGATGGGCGGGTGCATTGCCTGCGGCGAGCAACCCTGCATAGCTGCGCTGGAGAAGATGAGCGAAGCTGTCTTTTTTTTAAGATACGGAAGACGAAGGGCGGAGGCGCTCTGAAGTAGCGAACGGTGTGCAGGTGCGGGGCGTCCGGAGGGACAGACGCCCGCACCCTATCATTACCTTTTTTATCTTCCTTTTTCCTTTCCAATCGTGGACTTGCAATTTCTACTGAGATGGTAGCCTAGAGTTTTTCACATGAGCTCTATATCTTGGTGAAATCACAGTCTAAATCTCTCATAAAATATTTAGTGCATTAGGCCTTGTTTGGATAGCTAGTGATTATATTAATCAGATTTTATAATCAAATTTTAATCCAAACATGATTAATTCATCTAGACCTGAGCATTTTGTGCCCGGGACGGAAAAACTCGGTTATTTCGGGCTAAAATAATCCCTCACATGACCGTCCCACTAGGCGAGTCGAGCCTATTTTTTCGTTTTGGATTGGGCTCGGACCGAGAAAAAAAATTATGGGCAGCGAGATCTGTGCCCAGGCCCTGTCCACTAAGGTCTGCGGGCGGGCCAAAACCCGGCAGGCTCGCGTCGGCCCACATGCCAGGCGGGGCCTAATTTGCTCAGGTCTAATTATATGATAGATTATTATAATCAAAACTCTTGATTACCATAAATCCAGGTGAGACCAGGTTATAGAGGATTATGGATATTGAATGTCCAATTTAACCCAATCATTTGTCCAACTTACCAAATTATAAAAGATAAGATAGGAATTTCTCATTTTAACCAACAATAATCCAAATATCCAAACATTCTATTATTATTATCCATAATCCTAATTATTATAATCCTATCTATAATCTAGCTGTGATCCAAACAAACCCTTATTCTTTTTATATAAGCATATTGTATCTTCTCCTGTGGATTTGTTGTTGCCTTTGTGATCAAAATATCACTAGCTTCATCACAATGCTGCTTATGTCTCTTGCCCCTTGGAATACTGCCTCCTCAAGCAGCCACTGCCCAGCCCTATCAGCTATCATTATGCCAACATTCTTGGGTCCTTAAGCCTTCTAAAAGAATGTGTAACACTCACTGTTGCTAGTGAGATGTTAATCTTAGATCTGCTACCTATGTCACTCTACCGCACTATCGGCCATGCTATATATGATCACATTTGTTTTAGCTTGTGATAAACATTGCTAGGAGGGTCTCCTTCCTTTAATCATTCGTTTCTAGCCACTTCTTTCAAGCTTCCATGATCATCGATTTGTAGAAGAGGCTCTATGATCTGAGCTGTGGTAGGAGGGTTTTATAGCCCTACCTGTCGCGACGTTGGATCCGTCCCTAGATAAAATAATTGCGCTTAAGATACCACAAGCCATTATATTGTTGATGTTGTTGTAATAATGTCAGCCACCGGAACAATATTCCTTCCCTAGATCAATGTTACTAAAACCTTCATGTTGGACCCACGATCATTAGAAGCGACATGTCAAGCTCTTCAGAAAATAATCATTTGACACAAAACAACTTTAAATAGCTCGTGAAGCCACCGAATAAGATATACCATGGCAAACAGAACCTAACTAATGCAATAGACCACCATTTTGCCTTTTGAACTCATTGCTAATTAAGTAAGCATCCCTTGGGAGGACCCTGATCGATCTGACTTTGCTAGTTCCGCTCGAGTGCGAATCTCTCTCTCCCACACACAAAAGGGCCTCCGCTCCGTTCCATAAGAGAGCCGAAGGAAGGAGAACATATCCTCACGATCAGCTAACAATCATTACACACGATCACCGCCAGACACACTAAACCGAGCTGCAGCACCGGATTCCCGTGCCTAATGATGCGCCTTATCCCTCTGCAGCACAACGCACTAACAAGCAGCACCAGCACGATGATCTGATCGGTAACCAATAGCCCCCCTGCGCCCTGCAGCAAGGATATTGCTATTTTTCCCCTTTGCCCCAGCAGTGCGCACCGAGGGGTATTCCCTCGACCGTGCATCCCATCCGGCGCGCGGCCGGGCAACACCTGACATCACCCCAAGCACGTCCGTGATCTGCGGCGCCTGCGCGGGACGAGAAAGCCACACCCACCCACTCGGCCACTCGTGCGTGCGGGTCTGCGTGGCGCGACCACCGCACCGCCGGATCTCATCAGAGCTCAGAAAGCCCAGGGCCGGCCGTTCGCCGCACCCGCGCGCGCGCACGGTCGGTCACTCGGCGGGCGTCGCTTGACCACCGGCGTGCCGTTAGGAGAGGAGCCAGGCGTCGAGAGCGCGACGCGGGCCCCCTCCGGTCGTCCAGAGAGATTTTTCCTTTCGTGCCCGACTGTCCGTGGCCCGTTGGGGCTAGCTAGGGCCTAGGGGAGGCCGTGCTGATGGCTTTATTTCGCTGTCACTACCTAACCAGTAACCACCACGAGGCCAGGCCCGTCAAAGGAGCACATCCAAGGCAGCGTAGAAAGAGTGGTGGGTGCGTCGTGCCTTTTGCCCGGCCGGTGCAAGCTAGCGTCAGTCAGGGACGCACTAGATCGGGTGTAGCCAAGCCAAGCTATAGCTAAGCTACGCGTGGAGAAAAAGGCTTGCATGCATCGCTTTGGCCCGGGGCTGTGGACGGACGATCTGATTTGCCGTTGCGTGACTCCTCGTTTCATTCGGTGGACTTCGACTCATCATGCTTGGATATGACAAGTTACCGTTACAATTCCGTGTGCGCGCAGATCGAGTACATACCATGACCTTGAACGATGAAGAACATGGAAAAACTAGCTCGCTAAAACCAAAGGGATCCGGCCGGTACGTGAACGCCGAGAGACGATGAATAGCTAGCAGTCATGAGTAGTAATTACTAATTAGTAAACTGTTGGTCAAGTACTCCTAGCTTAGTTACTACTACCCTTCTAGACACTTGCATTGTCTCAAGAAGAGGTGGCCGGCCGGACGACGGCCGGGTGAAGCGGGGATCGACCTACTTAAAGAGTTAAAGTGCAGTCCAACATGGCAACTTGTGGACAATAATCTACTGACGACCAAAGTGAAACAAAGCCCGGCCGGCCTCTCATGAGCTCTCTTTTAATTTGCGTAGTTGAATTACACTACACTAATGCTGCATGCATTATTTCTTCAGTGGTGGCGGTAACTGGTAAATTAAAGAAGCCGGCGCCACTAACTTGCTAATAGCTACGACCACTTATGGAGCTTCTTGGCCAAATTCTTATTTGGCTCGCGTGCACGCGCGAGGACACCGGCAAAATCCGAATGGGGAAGGGGAGGGCGGCGGGCAGGACGGCCAGTGGCGAGGTCGCCGCGGGCCGGGGTAGTAGAAGCGATGGCGGCGGAGATTAGGGTTTCAGATTATTTAGGGAGCCCTCCATGGCCAGCAGATTATTTGGGCCCTTTGGTTGTGTACCATTTAGATCGGCCCACCAGTACTGGTACCTACCAAATCGAGAAGACGGGCCATGAGAGTCTTGGTTTCTCCGATGGCCCAGTACTAGTACTTCGCCGTTTCAATTCCCTCGTCTTGTTAGCCAGCAGGGAGGGGCACGCATAGCATAGCCCATTTCTTGTTTTCCCTCGTACGTGACGTGAGTGCCTTGGACTCGCGGTGAGCACCCTCAGGAATGTGCGGACTGAATGGGACACACGATATCACGAACACACTGAATTACTGCTTATGAGACGAATTGATCCCCTCGATCGGGATGCGTTCGGCATGCAGTGCGATGTACTGTCCGAGTAGCCCAACGACCCATGGAAATATATGGGCACCGCGCGCACAGAATTCAGACTCGGACGCGCGCGCGCACATATCTGCTTGCCGATGGATCTGATCTGACCCTAGCCCTACCCTACCACTGATGAGTCATGCAAGCATGATGCATCCACCCACAAGGAGCCAAGAAAAGCGTGGCACAAGCCATGCGGCCGTGTAGTCGCGTACGCATTTCCGTAAGGGGAGCCGCATGCTGCAACGGGCAACCATAGCCCAATGCATTGGCCATTGGCCACCAGTGTTGAAATCCGGCCATAGCCTGCCTGAACCGGGGCCCCACTTCTGAGCGGCACCACGCAGGCAGAGCAGCGTGCATTGCATGCTAGCTATCAATGGCTAGAATCCAGTGGGTGAATTCTGAATCCGGCGGCCCGTGAAGAAGCTACAGAACTCTAGTGTAGCGCATGGGACGATTGCACCCGGCCGTGTCCTGTTCCTGCACAACGTAACCTTGATCAGTGCTCCTCTCGAACGCGTTGAGGAAGCAGCTTTGGTTCCCGCTAATCAGCCCGCACATTAAACATCAGCTCACTGCCAGCGCTCGATATAAACCGTGCCTCTATTCCATCCCTTGGCTCCTGTGTCCACCAGCCGGAGTCAGTGAGAGTGAGTAACTGAGTACTGAGAATAGCCGTAGCGAAGCTCAGAGCAAGCGAGCGGGCGTGGTTCAGCTTCGGATCAAGGGGATGGCGCTGTCTCGCGGTATGGCCGCCGCTCCCGTCCTCGTCCTTCTTCTCCTCCTCGTCGCCCAGTGGTTGCTTGCATTGGCCCTTGGCCGTGCAAATTAACATTAACAGTAACGCGACGCGGTGTGATGGATGCTTTGTGGTTTGTGCGGTGCAGAGCTGGGGACGACGACGGTGGCGGAGGCGAGGTACTGCCTGTCGCAGAGCCACCGGTTCAAAGGCTTGTGCATGAGCAGCAGCAACTGCGCCAACGTGTGCCAGACCGAGAACTTCCCCGGCGGCGAGTGCAAGGCGGACGGCGTCTAGCCTCCGTCTGCTGGGGGTGGCGGGACGGCAGGTCGTCGGCGTTCAATTCAAGCCGACCACTGTTGTTAGTTATTGGTTCTCCTGCGTTGCTGTTTCTATTTACTACCGTTTCTCTGCTGGATGCCTGCGCTATTACGTTGCAGCGCGTCGCTGTTTCCTGTTGCTTTCTTTCTGTTCCCGCGAATAAACTCCGGGCCATGCATGCATGTCTCCCGGCATATGTGATGCCTGCGCTATTACGTTGTAGCGCGTCGCTGTTTCCTGTTGTTTTCTTTCTGTTCCCGCGAATAAACTCCGGGCCATGCATGCATGTCACGGCATATGATGCCTGCGCGTGCAGAATGACATCTATATCAATTCTCACTGTAGTTAATCTGCATCCGTAGGTAGTCAAGACGATGCTGCTGCATGTCGCGTGTAAGCTCATGGTTTCAAAATGGATGTATGCAACTGTTGGTTTTCTTCCAAATCTGCTCTAGTGCTAGCTAGGTATCTTGATGATCAACGGGTGTTTGGATGGACTAAACTGAAGTTTACTCCATATTTTGGTTCTTCCCCCGCACCATGACTCACTCCAACGCGCAAAGCTTGTCCAGGGATTTCTTCATCATGTCCTGACACTACGCCAGATTCTTATAGCAGGAACGAGGGCATTTTTACTGTAGGGACGGCTGGGGTTGGGGGCGCCCCTACAGTGGGCGTCCTCGGGCCCCAGCAGCCCAGCCGCCCCTACAGATAACACTGTAGGGACGGCTGGTAACCTGAGTCGCCCCTACAGTTGGGGCTGATCTGTAGGGGCGGCTTAATCACCAGCCGCCCCTGCAGTGTCCACTTGTCTGTTTTTAAATTTCAAAATTTGAAAGGTTCAAATTTAGTCAAATGATAAGATAACCAAAATAAAAGTTATAAATCTGGATGAGTTGAACAACTTTTGTATTCATCACTTTTACATATGAAATCATTTAGGGTTTGAAAATTTGGTTTGAACTTGTCAAATTTTAAATTTTAAAATGTGTAAAACATTGTCACATCCAAGTTTGATCAAACTTAAATGTTGAAGCATGATTTTAGAATTTTTTAGGAAAAAACCATCACATTTGGAGTTAGTATGAGGGAGAACAACTAGTTACAAAGTTTACCCACAGATTAAAAAGAGAAATCACACTATTCTAGAGGATCCTTACATGATCATAATGAACAGTGTGATTTCTTTTTTTAATTTGTGGGTCAACTTTGTAACTAGTTTTTCTTCCTCATACTAACTCCACATCTGATGATTTTTTTCCTAAAATTTTCTAAAATCATTCTCTATCAATTTATTTTGTTGGTTTTGTCAATATATATATATATATATATATATATATATATGAAAAGTTTGAGCAATTTAAATTTTGAATTTTAAAAAAATACAACTTCAGACAAGATTTTGGTTCCCCAAATGATTTCAGCTGAAAAAGTGATAAATACCAAAATTGAATAACTCATCAAGATCTACAACTTTTGTATTGATCATTTCTTCATATGACAAAGTGGTAACGACATTGTTCATAAATATGACACATCTCTCATAAGGTTTTATAAACTATATGAGATATGTGTAAGATTAGTGAACAATGTGTACTAAGAATTTGTCAAATGAAGAAATGACCAAAATAAAAGTTGTAGATATTCATGAGTTGAACAACTTTGGTATTCATCGCTTTTTATGTTGAAATCAATTTGGGTCTCAAATTTTGGTTCGAACTTGTCGTTTTTCAAAATTTCAAATTTAAAAGGTTCAAATTTTGTCAAATGACAAGATGACTAAAATAAAAGTTGTAGATATTAATGAGTTGAACAACTTTGGTATTCATCACTTTTTATGTTGAAAACATTTTGGGTCTCAAATTTTGGTTCGAACTTGCCATTTTTTAAAATTTCAAATTTGAAAGGTTTAAAATTTGTCAAATGACAAGATGACCAAAATAAAAGTTGTAGATCTTCATGACCTCTACAACTTTTATGTTTATCAAATTTTTATTTGAGATCATTTGGTGTCTCAAAATTATTTTAGTAGTTTTGATTTTATTTTTTTAAATTTAAATTTTTTCCCATTTTTAAAGGTTCAATTTTGCATTTTAAACTGTTGTAGTTGTTTTAGTTATTGTATATGTAAATATATCTATAAAAAAATAATTATAAAATTTTATACTGTATTATTTATAAAATATATCTAGAAAGTTTATAACCTTTGCGGTGGTGGTGGACAAAGTGAGAGTGGGGGGCGGCGGGGCCCACGAGCGGGCGGTGGGGGCCGAGTGGCTCATCTCACCCCTTTTCGTCTCTCCATCTGCCTTTCCCCATCGGCCGTCCCCCGTCTACACCGCATCACAATAGAAGAGCGAGAGGAGGAGAGAGAGAGTGAGGGGGAAGAGAGAGGGCTAGGGTTTCGTGCTCCCCCACGCCACACGCATTGAATCCGAGCCGGATCGGGGGGTGCGCCGAGTCGCCGGAGGCCCGACGGTGCCTGGTAAGGCCAGATCCCCCCTGCGTGCCTCCCTCCTCACCTCTCTGACCGCGGCGTGGCTGGTCGGGTTTGCTTCGCGAAGAATTCGGATCCGTGTGGTAGGTGCCTGTGCCTGCTCGTCTTGGGCGATTTGGGGGGCGGTCGTCGTCGTCGCGGTGAGCTGGTTGGGGGGTTGTGTGGTGGGAATTTGGGGTTCTAGACGTGGGAATTCAGTGTGATTTCAGAGATTAGCTCCATACGGTAGCCTTTTTTTTTTGGTGTTCCTCTTCTGCTTTGGGGAAAACCTTTTTTATAGGGGATTCATTGGTTTTGCCATTTGGCCATACTTAAGACGGGGATTTGTGTGAGGACCTCTGTGGGATTGAGGATGTTTTGTGCTGAAGAAATTTGACAGTTGATGTCTTGGGGTTTTGAGTCCAGTTTGACCGAGGTGAGAGAATGTGGAGTATTCCGCTGTGTCAAGTCTGGCTCACTTAGCCCGTTGCTGATCCAGAAATGGGCCTTGGCACTAGAGTGTGCCGTGGCTGTACCGCTATAACTGGGTATTGCTACATGATCAGAAATGGACTCACTTTTAAGTGATACGTGTGGTTAGGAGTGTGACTCTATGCTTGGGGCTGTTTTAAGGAGAGTGTGATGTATGGAATAGAGCCCTGATGTGTTCGGCAAAATTCACAAATATGCATACCGGGAAATTGAAGTTGGTGTCGCTATTCTTCTATTGCCTGTTACACCTTGAAACTTGAGATGCATTTGTTCCAATTTGTGGAAGGTCTAATGATTTGATAGCAAGGGAGATATTAGTACCAGTGACAATCAGTGATCTTTTGTTTTGCACCTAAAGTTTTGATTTCTGAAATTAGTTTTCATGTGTCTGCTAGTTTTATGGAGTACTTATGCTGAGCCCATGTCTTGGCTGAGACAGATAATTCTGTGTGCCATTAACTTTTCCTTCTGTTTTTGTGCTGCTCCAATGATTAGATTGTGATTTACTAAAAAGTTGTGCATTTTTGAGAGGTTGCTAATGCTTTTCTAGAGCTTGCATAAATATGTCAAGGCTTTGTTGATGTTATTATGTAGAACTTGTTGGATTAGAATGTAAAATGAAATATAAGATGCTCCTATCCTGCAAAGTGGATCTTGTTGTTTTCCTACCGAGTGTTGTTTTATATTGATAATTTTCTTAGTATCGTGTTCCCTCGTCTAGTGTGATTAGTGTCTCGGCTGGACTGTTCAATAAAAGATGTCTAAGATAACTTCCATATGTCAAAACTTTCTGAATACTGTTAGGAATGTGATCTTGTAATAAATACTAATACATAGCTGAACATATTTGTCTTTCCTCTCAATTCAGCAGCTCAATATTTTTGCTATGGAGAATCAAATTCTTGATTCTGAACTCCTTTTTTTCCTGTTTGGTTTCAGGGCTGTGATTCCATTGCAATGGCATCTGAAACTGATGAGAAAGCTAAGATGGCGAGTTTGACATCTGCTGTAGCCTCTGTGGTGGGTGGCATTCAGGACGCATGTGATGATGCATGCAGCATTTGCCTTGAGGCTTTCTGTGAGAGTGACCCTTCTGCGGTAAGTTGCCAGTTTGTTAGTTGAGCTATTTTGCATATAGGGGTTATTTCTGTAACCAAATCTTTCTCTTGCTTTGTTTTCTAGTTGACTGGCTGCAAACATGAGTTCCATCTCCAATGCATTCTTGAATGGTATGTTACTAGCTCTAATATATGCATCCTACATGTTACAGTTTTTTATATTATTCCCACCTTGCACGTGAACAGTACCTAGTTCCATCAGTAATTCATCTTGGTGCATAAGTTAGTGGTTATCACTAAGGGCACCTATTAGTATGAAGGATCCTACCAGGCAAGTTCTTGGCTGTGCAAATACTATGCTTACCATTTTTATCCTCTTAGACTAGTAAGTAGCTACTTCCTGGCTAATTCTAGTTTTACTGATATCTCAGTCAGGAGCTGCTCAAGGCAGTAGAGCGTGAGAGGAATATAAGAACCAATCAAACTCGAAACACAACTATATTTCATCATCCTGCTCTTGGGGATTTTGAGCTGCAGCATGTATGTGGTACAAAACCACTTCATGATACATTTCTTCTGTAAGAGCTACTTGTTGGTAATGTTGTAATGATAGATTTTTATGAATTATGACTTGTGATGATGTTCTAAATAATGGTCTTGTGTTTGTGGATGTATATATGTATATTTGTGGTGGTCAGATTCGAATTTAAATTATATATATATATATATATATATGTGGTCAGATTTGAATTTGAGTTATTTATTTTTTTTGCTGGAAAATCCACTGTAGGGGCGGTTCTTGATTGAACCGCCCTTACAAATACACACAGCAGGAGCGGCTGGTGATACAGCCGCCCTTACAGAAGTCTACTACAGGGGCGGCTGATGTTACCAGCCACCCCTATAGAGGGCACTGTAGGGGCGGCTGAAAACACCAGCCGCCCCTACAGAGGGCACTGCAGGGGCGGTCAGGAAACCGCCCCTACAGAGGCACCCTCTGTAGGAGCACCCTAGGAAGGGCGGCTGGCGCAGCCGCCCCTACAGAGGCTTTAGAGCCGCCCCTACAGTAACATTCTGTAGTAGTGTGAAAGCCCTTGAACTGCTTGGACAACTCCTCCAACGTCGCCATCACCTTCTCGTGTTTGGTCGGCTTCGGTGAAGGCGCCAGCATGAGTAGAACCCCGATTGAGCAAACAAAATTTTTGGATCTCTCGAAACTGAAGGATCCTGATTGCGATCACTACTACACTCGTACCTTTCACAACCACATCGTAACCCCTATCACAGTCCGATTTTGGCCTCAGTAGTAAGCTGTCAACAGTGATAGTCATAGCTATTACCGTCGGCATCTGAGACCGACTGGGATGTTCACTACACCACCGTTTTGGCTTATCATCTATCCGTTATAAAGTCCTTACTTCCGTCGCATTGGAGCATGGCTCGCCTGTGTGGGTATGCACTAACACCGCCGCATAGCTTATGATCCGTCCGTGATCAGATCCTTATTCCGTCGCATTGAGGCCCGACCCGCTTGTGTGGGTATACACTAACACCGTCATATGGGCTTATGATCCATCCGTGACCAGGTCCTTGTTTCCGTCGCATTGGAGCACGACCCGCCTGTGTCGAGGTGAACATCATCGTCGCTTCAGTGTATGAACCGCCTGGTCATAAGGAATCGCCACCGTCGTGTTGCAGTACGATCCGCCCGTGATGATCCTTTAGTCAGTATCGGGTTACTGAACGATTTGGTGGTGATACACTATTGCCCCCTGCCGCTTTAGACGAATAGTAGCAGTGATGGCCGTCTGCTTCACCAATGGCGAGTGGTACGGTGGTGATTACAAAATAACCAATGGCCCGTACATCCGACGGTGACAGAATTGCTTTCGATTTTCATAATGTATTTACTAATTCAGTTGGGCCTTAATAACTTACTTAACACACACCATACAGATACAATCATTACACATCATTCATCAATGAAGAGTACTTGTTATAATAACAATGCTCGACACTAACATAACAATTGTGTCAACTGATAAATTAACACAAGCGGCACATAGATAGCATAATAAAGGTTCTGCTCCCTACAGATTTATGTAACTAAAATGAGGTAGATGTGCTCCGTGTCACAGAACCGTCCAATTTATAAGAGCACAAGTACAATAGCAACCACCAAGGTAGTCAAACCATCACACTTGAGCCCATATAAATCCGGTAGTCTGTCGAGTATCATAAAGGATCTTGATTCAACCAACATACAAGCCAAGATCGTACATGATTCAACATAACCAGTCACATGTTACATCATAGTTCATAAATAATTCTCATACATCGGAGTTCACATAGTTATTACAAACCAAGTTTAAAAGTAGCAGAAGCAATATAGTTTAGAATGACATCAATAGTAGTTCAGATACAGAGCCAGTTTCATAGTCATCTCCAACCAAAAGCATAAGGGTGAGATGATATACAGAATGACCATGCCCATGGTCCTATTCCTCATCCACTGCAGTAGCAAAGTAGTTCTTGTAGTAGCCGTGGTACATAACATTATCTGCAACAATAGGAATAAAACCCTAAGTACGAGAAGGTACTCAGCTAGACTTACCCATCATCAACTAAATTACTAAGACACCAAGGAGTATGCAAGGCTTTATAAGTAGAGCTGGTAGACATTATTTGCATAAAAAGCATTAGTTGTCCAATATCTCTTAAATTATGAACCACCAGTTATTAATCCTATCTCATACTAAATTAGCAACTATCCTATGCCAAACATGTTGGTACTATTAAGTCAACACAATAATAACCATATCCGGTTGAGTTCTTTCATAATCTCATAACCAACACTTCCACCAATTACTACGATAAAGTGTACTCCTGTCAAGTTCTCACTATCTGGAAAATATGACGATTCGAATCGATTCCTACCCAGCTGGGGAATTATTCCTAACACACACCCATACTTCCCCCGTCAGGGTCACATTAGGTCACCTTTGGTACAACTCAAGTTCAATCGTGGGTAAGACCAGCACCGCACCCTCAAAGATACTACCAATCTGCTAGGAAGCTCGGGACTCTAACCTGCCCTTGGACTTATGCCGTTAGCTCTCCGCATATCCTTACTGCCTCTGGGGTGCGCACTTTAATTGCTCATGTCCCTAGCCTGAGTTGAGCTACTCGGCTCCACGGTCAGAACGACTTATCTAGCCAACTATGTGAGAGGCATGCATTCAACATGATAAGATGACCTCCAACGACCGGTCCTTAAATGACACAGACAGAATCGCTATGATTACCACAATATAAGACTCCGCCCGGTCTCCAATTGTTCAACATCACTAGGTTATGTTCCACAATAGCACAATATAGCCAACCGTGATCAAGTTATCACCTATAGCTCGCAGGTGACAAGAAATCACCCGACTTCTACCGGTCTAAGCATAGCTAAGCATAAGGAGCATTCTTGGACTTAAATAGGATTCATGGTAGATATTTATGGACAAGAAAATGTAATATGCAGTAAGTGTTTCCAAGCAACTCCTATCACGCAATGCAGCAATACGAGTAACTTAGGTGACATTAATAAAATAGGGAGACTTATAATGCTCCGGGGCTTACCTTTCACGAACATGGCAGGTTGATGATCCGGGCACTTGGGAAGATGATCAACTTTAGGCTCTCCTTCTCCTAGAATCTCATGGTGCTGCACCTCTTGGCTCTCCTCTTGTGGATTAGCATCGAGTTCCACCAACGTGATCCCCTCGGCTGCACCTATTGCATGCATATGCATAAGCAAGTTCCATGAATGCATAATGAGGATCATGGATGCTGTGACATGGGAAGGTACATGCTACGACAATGAGGTTAAGTCACACAATGATAACAATGCTAACTCCTTGTTTACTGCGTAGGAGCATATCTCTTCTCTATCCACTTCCAATATTCTTCACAAGATAATTTCTGAGCCACACATAGCAGTTACAAGTTTAAATCATAACTAAAGTTCTACCTATCCAAATCAAGTGATCTTGGACTTTATGGAAATATTATAAAATTTTCTACAACTCTTATTTAATCACCAAAAGCTAATTCAAACTGTATCCTAACCAAAATTGGCAATCTTTCCAGGTCTGTCCAAAAATTCCAAAGAACAAGTATTTTAGGAAACCAAATTTAAACAGCTATAACTCCTAAACCATTTGGCCTATTGACCTGAAATTTTAACACAAGATATATGAAGAAGTTTTCTACAACTTTGTTATTAACCATTTTTACAGTAAACTTCATTTTGACTATGAAAATACCCAACAACAAAATCTATCCAAAAACACTCTAAATTGAATTATAGAGCAATAATATTTTTACTGCATATAAGTATTCAAAATTGGACATCACCAAGTATACCAACAATTTAGGAATATCAAATACACTCAAGAAAAAATAATGGTCAAGCCCAATTTATTTATTTAAATGCCTTTGTTAATTTAATTAGATAACTAGGTGAAATAACAAACATATGCGAAATATGCACAATAAATTCTCAGAAAATTACGGTAGCGTCCAAGTACTCCCAATAGACTACTGTAAAAATTTCATACCATTTGAACATGTATAACATTCTCTACAAAAATGACAAGCTAGCAATGTTTATTTTAGTGAAAATAGTTAACCCTATAGAAAAGTGTCAAACAACATGTTTCATATTTTTCTTAGCTTCATCCTAGTGCCATAATAGTGTACAAAAATTTGCATTTCAATATGTTACTTATTTTTATCCCTACAAATTTCCTCAGAAAACACCATTTATTAATAGATAAATAGAAATACCCTACTCTAATCAAGTTTACTGCAAATTTAGTATTTTTCCTCGCTAGAGCATGTCAACAAAAGGCCAGCAAAATTAGAATCACAATTTTATCACTTTCCTAGCTCAAGTTACATATTTTACAAAATTGTAAACATTCAAAAAGCACTTGTCAAGCTACATTTTATTCACCTAGAAAATATACAAGAAACAATACATTTCATATTTTTATAAAATACTACACTTCATGGGGAATCCAACAAAATTTGATTCACCAAAATTGGACACTCCTAGCTCTAGATACGATTTCCCAAAATTAGAACAAAATTCTAGAAAAGAATAAAACCAAAACCCTAATTGCAGTCGCTGATGCATGGGACCCACGGGTCAGCAGACCCCACTTGTCAGTGAACTAAAATAGGGGAGCGAGTTTGACCGGTGCTAGGTCACCGACAATGAGCTTTCCGGCAAAACCAACCTAACCATCGTGTTCTACTCAATCACCCACGTCGACTAGTATAGGTGGTGGCAGCGCGGATGCACCGGAGCGTGCTATGGAGGTGCGCCGGCCATTACTATGCACGGCAAGGCACGGTGAGAAACGCATGGGCTCCGCGGTGACTACGCGAACCTACTGAAGCTACCTAGGCTAGGTGAGAAACGCCGACGGGGTCCATCCACGTGCGTGGTGGTGTGGCAGCGAGAGCGCAACGAAGCTGACCATCATGTTCCACGCCGGCGAGGCTACGGTTCATCGTAGGGTCGCACCAGAAGCTAGGCCACACCCTTAACTAGCGCTAACATGAAGAAGATGGAAGAAGAAGCAAGGGAGCCAAGCAGCGGCGAGCTCGCCGTGAAGGGGGCCATGGAAGCCGTGATTCCGACGAGGGCAAGAACGGCGAATTCGCCCTCACCATGGCTTGTTTGGCCTTGCAGCTATGTTGAGGAGGTAGAGAGGAAGATGGCATAGCTGTAGGTTAGCTAGAGGCGGTAATGGTGCAGTGGTGAGGGAGCTAGGCGACGACGGAGCAGCGCGGTGGTGTGGTGAGCTCGGTGCTCCTGCTGTGCGCGTGAGAGAGAGCATGACTGAGGAAGTGAAATGAGCAGCACGGCTTCTCCTATAATGCACGCCACCCTGCCGCGATAGGGGCCCGATGCCGGCCAGCGGCGGCCATGCAACGGCCAAGCTCTGGCCTCGATCGGCCACGATGGCTAGACCGAGTTGGCCATCAGAGCACCATTCGTTCATCTAACAGCGCCAATTCGACCCTTCCAAACTCCTAAACCACGGTGAGTTAACAAAAACTTTATTAATAAAAGTTGTAGATCTACATACCAGCTCCAACTTTGCTTAAGTGATCTAGGTCTAATTCGCACTGGTTTTCAAATTGCAATGCGTCAAAGTACATCACATGATGAAACTATAAAACCAATTTGACTTAGACAAATTTCTAAGTTCCAAAAATAGTACATTGTTGATTTCTAAGTTCCAAAAATAGTACATTGTTGATTCTTGTGAGCTCTAATTGACCATGTTAGGCACTGAATTAGCTCATGACCAAAAAATAAAAGTTGTTACTCTAATCAAGTACTACAACTTTGCTTAAGGGTGCACTGCCATGTAAACACTCTAGGCTATAGTTCAACTTAGGTCAAACATACAACTTGAAAATGGTAACTTACACTATAACTATGATTTAGAGACCAAACTAGCCTTAGTCATGAATACCAAAGTTGTTCAATGTGATATTCTAAACATGTTTAAGGTACTCCTAGGGTTCCATAAACATTTTATACATTGGTTGCATGTAAACCCTAGCATATGTAAGGCATTTTAGTGACAATACATGCAATATAAGCAAACATAGAGATATTATTTGAGATGCTCATGCTCATGAATGATCAATGATGCTTGTGCTCATGCAATGCCAAGGCTAAATGCATGCTTAACACCTAGGGTGTTCCAGCCCTTCCCCCTTAAAGAAATCTCGTCCCGAGATTAGTACAACCTACCATTCCTCATAGAAACCCGGATAAACCTCACGAAGATTATTCCAAATCACCTTGTAGAACTTAATAACTTTGCTACGGGTCACTCTTTCCATTTCCTCAAGCACTCGAATAGGTCTTTCTTCATAGATCAAATCCGACTGAATCTTGACACTAGCGGGTTCAATAACTTCTTTGGGCACATGAAGACATTTCTTGAGTTGGGAGACATGGAAAACATTGAATATAGCTTTCGTTTCTAGAGGTAACTAGAGTGTGTAGGCTACTGGTCCTTTTTGTGCAATGATCTGGTATGGACCGATATACCTAGGATCAAGTTTTTGTCTCACTCCAAACCTTTGTACTTTCTTCATTGGGGATACCTTCAGATACACATAATCTCCAATTTAGAACACAATAGGACTTCTCCTTTTATCTTCATAATTCTTTTGTCTTGATTGAGCAGCTTCTATATGTTG
Source organism: Miscanthus floridulus (assembly GCF_019320115.1). NCBI lineage: Eukaryota > Viridiplantae > Streptophyta > Magnoliopsida > Poales > Poaceae > Miscanthus > Miscanthus floridulus. Next base: position 186,792,056 of record NC_089587.1, on the reverse strand, counting down.
TTGAATGATTTGAACTTGCTCTTCGGCTTCCTTGACAAAGTCAATTCCATAATACCTTGTTTCACTAGGCTCAATCCAATTCAGAGGGGTCCTACACTTGCAACCATATAAAGCTTCAAACAGAGCCATCTTAATGCTCTATTGATAGCTATTATTGTAGGAGAATTCAGCCAAAGGTAACCAATCCTCCCATGAACCCTTGGAAGAAATCACACATGCTCTCAACATATCTTCCAAGATCTAATTCACATGTTTAGTTTGACCTGCTGTCTGGGGGTGATAAGCAGAGCTGCAAATCAATGTGGTACCAAAGTACTTGTGCAGGTGTTCCCAAAAATGATTAACAAACTAGGGCCCTCGATCTGATACAATACTCTTAGGTACTCCATGCAATCTTACAATTTGTTCAATGTATAACTTTGCATATTGATGAGGTTGATACTTGATATTGACAGGAATAAAATGTGCAGACTTGGTGAGACGGTCAACAATTACCCATATAGAATCATGACCCTTTTGGGTGTTTGGAAGTTCGACAACAAAATCCATACTAATATCCTCCCATTTCCAACTTGGAATAGACAGTGGCTGAAGTAACCCTGCTGGTTTCATATGAATGGCCTTAACTTGACAATAGTTATCACATCTAGCAACGTATGCCACAATTCTTTCTTCATTTTTGTCCACCAAAATCGAGTCTTCAAGTCTTGGTACATCTTGCTACTACCTGGGTGAATGGATAGCTTGGAAGAATGAGCTTCCTCTAGGATTTGGTCTCTCAACTCCCTATCTTTCGACACTACAAGTCGATCTTTAAACCATAGGACACCATTCTCATCCAATCAAAAATGCTTACTTTCTTCTTCTTTCATCTTTCTTTTGATATGGAATATAGCAACATCAGTCTTTTGGAGCTCAATGATTTTTGACTCTAGAGAGCAACTAACAGTGATATTGTGTAGGACTGCCAGATGCAATAAGTTAAAACCATCTTCCAACAAAGAATTACCATGATACTTTCGACTTATGGCATCGGCAGCCACATTGGCCTTTCCTGGATGATAATGCACTACTAGGTTGTAATCCTTGATCAATTCTAATCATCTGCGCTGCCTCATGTTCAACTTAGGTTGAGTGAAAATGTACTTAAGGATTTTGTGATCAGTGTAGATGTGGCAAACATTACCAAGCAGGTAATATCTCTAAATTTTTAGAGCATGGACAACTGCTACTAGCTCTAAATCATGCGTTGGATAGTTGACTTCATGCTTTCTCAATTGGCGCGAGGCATAAGCAATGACTCAGCCTTCCTGCATTAAAACACACCCTAAACCAGTACCTGAGGCATCACAAAATACATCAAATGGTTTCTCAATGCCAGGCTATGCTAATACAGGAGCAGTAGTTAGCAAAGTCCACAAAGTGTGAAAAGCTACTTCACACTCTAGTGTCCATACAAACTTTTCATCCTTCTGAAGTAGCCTCATCATATGCTTGGATATCTTGGAGAAATCTGGGATAAACCAACAATAATATCTAGATAGACCAAGAAAACTTCAAACTTCATGCACAGAGGTTGGGGCTTTCCAATTCATCACTTCTTGCACTTTGGATGGGTCTACAAAAATTCCATCTTTAGATAATATGTGACCTAGGAAAGGTACCTTCTTCAACCAAAACTCATATTTACTAAATTTTGCATACAACTTATGCTCTCTTAGTCTCAACAACACCATTCTCAAGTGCTCCTCATGCTCTTCTATTGTCTCTGAATAAATCAAGATATCATCGATGAACACAACCATAAACTTGTCAAGTTTGGGCATGAACACCGAGTTCATCAAATACATGAAATAGGCAGGAGCATTAGTCAATCCAAAGGACATGACTAAATACTCATAAAGGCCATACCTAGTGGAAAAAGCTGTCTTAGGTATGTCTTTCAGCCTAATCTTGATTTGGTGATAACCTGACCTCAAATCAATCTTAGAGAACACTTTTGCTTTCGCCAATTGATCAAATAAGATATCAATGCGAGGTAAAGGATATTTGTTCATGATAGTAACATAATTGAGTGGTCGATAGTCCACACACATCCACAAAGGCTTGTCCTTCTTTTTCACAAATATAGCCAGACAACCCCATGGTAAGAACTGGGACGAATGAGACCCTTCTCTAAGAGCTCTTGCAATTGGATCTTCAATTCTGCTAACTTATTAGGTGGCATTCTATATGGTCTTTGGGAAATAGGTGCTGTATCCGGTAACAATTTTTCTTAGCTTCATCCTAGTGCCATAATACTGTACTAAAATTTGCATTTCAATATGTTACTTATTTTTATCCCTACAAATTTCCTCAAAAAACACCATTTATTAATAGATAAATAGAAAGACCCTACTCTAATCAAGTTTACTACAAATTTAGTATTTTTTCTCGCTAGAGCATGTCAACAAAAGACCAGCAAAATTGGAATCACAATTTTATCACTTTCCTAGCTCAAGTTATATATTTTACAAAATTGTAAACATTCAAAAAGCACTTGTCTAGCTACATTTTATTCACCTTGAAAAAATACCAGAAATAGTACATTTCAAATTTTTATAAAATACTACACTTCATGTGGAATCCAACAAAATTTGGTTCACCAAAATTGGACACTCCTAGCTCTAGATATGATTTTCCAAAATTAGCACAAAATTCTAGAAAAGAATAAAACTAAAACCCTAACTGCAGTCACTCACACATGGGACCCATGGGTTAGCGGACCCCACTTGTCAGTGAACTGAAATAGGGGAGTGAGTTTGATCGGCGCTAGCTCGCCGATAGCGAGCTTTCCAGTGAAACCAACCCCACCATCGTGTTCAACTCAATCACCCACGTCAACTGGTATAGGTGGTGGCAGCATTGAAAGGTCCTTGTGTGGTTTTGGTAATTGAGTGACAACCTAGGTGGACTAATTGTGTTTATGTGAGATACACAGGTGATTAGTCCACAGGTACATATGTGTGAGCAACATATGCCATGAAGGTGAAAATGGCTTGGAGATGCTGCAAAGCTCACACATGTGATGATGAAGGAGCTCATTGCACATGAGACATGACATTGAGTCATGTGATCAAGGTGGAGAAGATCAAGACAAGACTTGGCTTGATGGATCGGTTGCAAGCGTGAAGGGCAAGTCGGAGGCTTTGGAGCGATGGACCACATGGCGGTGAAGCTTGAGCAAGACTTGGCACCGATGGACGAAGGCAACGGTGAAAAGCTAGTGAAGTCAAGATCGATGAACCAATATGATCACATGGTGATATGAAGTGGATCATATCATTGTTGATCGTGTTGGTGCATGTGTTGCATCGACATTAGAGGAGATGGAATGGAATGCGCAAGGCAAAGGTATAACCTAGGGTATTTCATTTCACCGGTCATAGGTGTGTAGAGAAGTTGATGACCGGGTTTAGGATAGATGACCGTACTATCAAGAGGGGCAAACTTGTTTGTATATCGGTCATCTAGTGCCACTCAAGTGATCTAACTTTGCATCGTCGCTAGGATTGAGTGGCATGGCAAGTTGAGTGGCTAATCCTTTGGAAAATGATTGTGAAAATGCTAACACACATACACATGATGGTGTACACTTGGTGGTGTTGGCACATTTATAAAGGAGATGAAGTTGGAGTTGATGTGGATCAACTCAGCAATGAAACAGAGGCGAGAAGGGTTAGAAACTCCACCGGTGCCCTACAGAAAAGATAGGGTCCCATGGAGTGGACCAGACTCTGGTCACGCAGTGACCGGACGCTGAGGCTCAGCGTTCGGTCAATGGTAGCAGTCAGCGTGTAGCGTCGGTCAGTCGACCGGACGCTGGCTCTGAAAGTGATCGGACGCTAGAGGCAGTGTTTGGTCCTATTGTCGAATGAAGTAGTGTTGCTAGAGAGTGACTGGACGCTAGGGCTGCGTTCGATCACGACTGACCGGACGCGTCCAGTCGGGGTCGGTACCTTACTGTAAATGACCGGACGCTGAGGGTCCAGCATCCGGTCAGTTGAAGCTGCTGCATCCGATTTGAAGATGACCGTTGAGATTAGAAGAATGCCGTTGAACACAGGTGACACGTGGCTGTCATCGGGCGACCGGACGCTAAGGTCCAACATCCGGTCAACACGACCGGAGCGTCCGGTCGACCCGACTGTTGCCCAGTAAAGGGGTAACGGCTAGTTTAGCCCTTGGGGCTATAAATAGAAGTGGCCTTCGGCCATGGTTGGAGCTGAGCACCTTGGGGGACTTAGTGTCCATGCTTGAGAGTGCTTAGGAGCCCTCCATCTCACCTATACATGATAGTGATCATTCGATTGTGTGAGAGAGCGATTCTAGTGCGATTGCATCATGAGGTTGCATCGAGTGGAACTAGGTGATCGAGTTGCAAGCCAGTGGTGCTTGTTACTCTTGGAGGTTGCCACCTCCTAGATGGTTTGGTGGTGGTCTCCGTGGAAGTCCACAAGAAGCTTGTGCGGCGCTCCAGAGAAGTGCTTTGTGAGGGGAATTGTGCTCGTCCCGCGGGAGCCACGAAGAGCAACTTTAGTAAAGTGTGTCATTGAGCTACCCTCACCTTCGGGGTAAGTTCTTGTGACGCCTGACGTGCGGGCTTAGCGGGTGATGCTAATTAGCCGCCGAACCACCAAGTGAGCGGTCGACACAACGGGGACTAGCATGTTGGCAAACACGTGAACCTCGGGAGAAAAATCATCGTGTCAACCTTGTTCTTCCTGTTGGTTTGCATCCCCATTACACAAGCTTGCAATTACTTTTATACATATTAAGCTTGTGTAGTTGCTCTTGTAATTAGTTAGCTTGTGTAGCTTACTAGTTACCATCTTGCTTGTGTAGCATAGAAGTAGCTCCCTTGCGTGGCTAATTTGGTTTGCGTAACCTTGTTAGTCATATTGCTTAGTTTGTGTAGCTAAGTAATTGTGCTCTCTAATTTGGCATTGGTTGCCTTGTTATTGAGCATTGCTAGTGAGCTTAGTTGGCTTTGTGCTTTTGCTTACTAGCATGTGTAGGAGCTCCCTTGTCGCTTAAAGTACTAGTGGCATAGGTTTATGTGACCTTGCTTCTAGAATTGGTTAGGAGAGCTCTAGCTAGCCTGGCACCTTTGTTGCTTAATTAGTATCTTTGAAAGGTGCTAGTAAATATAGATAGAAGGGTGTAGTCTTGGCTAGACCGATAGTTATAATTCCGCACTTGTTTCGGTTAGCCGACACGGTTAAGTTTTAGAAAAGACTATTCACCCCCCTCTAGTCGTCATCTCAACCCTTTCAAGTTGTATCAGAGCTAGGTCTCTCATTTGTGGTCTTCACCGACCTGAGAGGATGATGTCTAGTGGGCTAGATGTTTGTGAAACACATATTTTTGATGGCACAAACTTTGCACTTTGGAAAAATCACATGCTTGATCATTTTCGTGCAAAGGGACCTAAGTTTTTGTGGATTGTCACTAGTGGTCTCACCCATGTCTTGGATCATAGAAATCTCACCAAAGCTCAAAGAGTTCTCTATGAATTTGATGCACATGCTTGTTGTTATCTAATGAATGCTTTGAGCTTTGATTTGATGAAACAAGTAAACATCAAGGGAACCGCTCATGAGATATGGGAGTCCATCAAGGAAACCTTCGGTGATTCCTCCACATGGGATGATGGTAAATTCAAGAAGGAGGATGAGCCTAAGAAGGAGGTGCATGAGTGTGTCAAGAATGATCACAATTTGGTGATTATGGAAGATTGCTCCACCTCATGGTCAAGTGATGATGATGATGATCGATCTACCACAAGTTCACTTGACAAGGTTGATGATGATGCCACAAGTGTTGCAAGTGATGATGCTATCCCATGCACACTTGATGGTGATGATGGTTCATGCTCAAGCCTTGATGAAGATGCTACTACAAGCTCTCCAACTACATCACCACATTGCTTCATGTCACAAGGTGACACCAAGGTAACAAATGATAATGTGGTTGATCATGTTGATTCATATGATGAGCTTGTTAGTAGACTTGCTAGCATGACCATGTCTTTAGAAAATGAGAAAGCTAAAACATTGAAATTAGAAAATGAAAACTCATTTCTAAAGAACTCTTGTGAAGAACATAAGAAATTACTTTATGCTTATAAATCTTCACATGATGAGCTTAAATTGAATCATGAGACACTACTTGCATCTCATGATGAATTATTAGAACAACATGCTTCTCTCATTAAAATGTTTACCAAGAAACATAAAAATAATGAGAGTTCATCACATGGGTCAATTGATCAATCACATATTATTGCTAACCCTTGTGATGTAGGCAAGAAGCATGTATCCACCTCTTGTGATGATTTATTAGATATGCCATGCTCTTCACATATAGATGCTTGTTCTACTTCTATGTCTTGTGAGACTAACCTTTTGAAGGAGAACAATGAGCTTAATGAACAAGTGAAGAAATTGAGCAACAAGTTAGAGAGGTGCTACAACTCTCAAGTCACCTTTGAGCATATGTTGAAGACTCAAAGAAACTTTGGTGACAAGAGTGGCGTTGGCTTCCAGACTAGCAAAGTCAATCATCAAGAAAGCCGCAATGACATAAGTGGCATTGGCTTCAACAAGAGCAAGATCAAGGGCAAAAGATGGGGCAAGAGAAGATATGAAAGAGAGATGAAGAAGCAAGAACAAGAGAAGCTATCTCATTTCATGTGCTTCATGTGCCATGAAGTGGGACATCTTACAAATAGTTGCCCCAATGAAGAAAAGCTCAAGTTGAAGAAAGAAGAAGAGAGGCTAAGGCATGTGAAGTGCTTCAAGTGCCACACTTGGGGTCATCTTACCTCAATGTGCCCAACCAAGCAATTGGTGAAGCAACAAGTGAAGCCTCAACCAAAGTCACAAGTTGAGCAAGAGAAGACACCCCAAGTTCAAATCAAGATCAACCATGAAGATGGTGGTGATTTGATGATAAAGAAGAAGAAAACTAGAAGGGGTGGAAAGGCAAGGCATCCAATGCAAACTCAAGATGCCAAGATGATGAGCAAGAATGAAGATGAGAAGAAAGATCATGCTCACATCAAGTGCTTCAAGTATGGAAGTGTGGGACACTTTGGCTATAAGTGTCCTACCATGCTTGAGAAGAAGGCTCAAGCAATCCATGAGAGGCAAGGCAATGAGAAGCACCACATGAGCAAAGAAGAGAAGGCTCAAGCAAAGAGAAAGTGCTACTCATGCCGGGAAAGGGGACACATGGCACATTCATGTCCCCTAGGTGACATTTCTAAGCCTATTTCAATTGTTGATAATAATGTGCTTAGAAAGGATGGTAATGGTACCTCTATAGTTGCTATTGCAAAACATCCCGCTATTCATACTAAGGCTATGCCTAAGTATGTTGCACCTAACTTGAGAGGACCCAAAATTATTTGGGTACCATCAAAAAGTGGATGATTGTTTATAGGTACCATCGGCATTAGAGACTTCATTCAATTGATCTCACATTGTTCATCATATGTTGAATCAAGTTATGAAGCTTAGTGCACATCCAAACCCAATGCCAAGAGAAAATTGAGTGAAGTCCAAGCGCTATCAACATACAAGTGCTATAATTCAAGTTGTTGGTGATTCATTGGATATATTTGATGACATGCAAATAATTGAGTTGAAGCTTGCTAGTTGAATGATCATGAGCTAACCAAGGTATATCTCTTGTTGATCATTTCATTTGGGTGCATATGAGTTGATTGAATTGAATAAATTTGCAATGTTGCTTGCTATGAGATGATTGAATGGATAATTGATTAGTAGTCAAGTTTGAATTGATTTGTGTTGGATTAATTCATGAGATGACTTTTAGTAAGTGATTTGAATGGATATATGTCTTATGGAAGTATTCAAACAAGTTAGTTTTAAGTTTGATTCATACATGATGAAGTATAGCTCAATTGTTGAAATCTGTCCTATAATTGAGAATTTGAGCTAGCTGTGATCATAGCCATGTTTGAGTAATCAACACTTATTGGATTGGCATAAAAAATTAGTGTACATGCTCTAGACTTATGGTATAAGATGCTGTACAATTTTTATGAGCATTGGATAAGAAATGCTTCGGTTTTGGAGTGGTTCTTGTCAGCTATAGTGCAGCAGTTTTCAGCATATAGCAGTGGCGGAAGAATTGAAATCTAGTAGCAATTTAGAAGTCAAATGAAGCTAAAATTTTTACAGCTGTTAGGTAACTTAGTATTGCACACCTCCACCAAATTTAGTGGTATTTGTATTTGTACTTTGGGAAATATGCTTTTTTCTTTGAAAGGTACAGAATCTAGAGTCACTTTGATTGAAAGGTCCTCAAGTTAGAAACATGTTTACAAGTGTTTGAGGTACCTAAGTTTGGTTTTGAGATGATCTAGAAGCATGACAAGAAAAGAGTACAAGGCTATTTGATTAAGGAGTGTACTTTGCACACATTTGGTACTCAAGATGAAGATCAAGATCAAACTCAAGTTGAAATTGAAGTTTAAGTTCTAGATATGATTGGAAATCTTTTGGTAGAAAGAAAAGGACTTAAACAAGTAGAAAGAAAAGGACTTAAAGAAGGAATCATGGTTACTCATCAAGTTAAGTCCATCACTTGGATCAATCAATCAAATCATTTCAAGTGATTATCAAGAATGGTTCTTGGAGAAAGGTCACTTCTCCCTAGTGTAGGGGCTTGCTGCCTATGAGTAGGTAAATCAAGTGTGGTACTTGGAAGGCTAACATGGAAGTGGTGATCCGAGAAACATTTGAGATGCTTAGTTGAAGCAATCAAAAGGGTTGATCAAGAAAAGCAAGCAACAAACAAAAGAGAGCTAGTCATGGTATTTCAAGTGGTATTCTCACGTTGATGCTCTCATGCAAGCATAGATCAAAAGATAAAGCAAGTCAACCACAACAAGAAAGTGCACTTGATCATAAGTGGTATTTATTTCATATGGGTGGAGAATGGAATTCAAAATAGTATCTATTGGTCTTCACCAAGCTTATAATTGGACTTCACATTGCTATTGTAGTAATGAATTGGAATCTATGTGACTATCCTCTACTCCAACATAGCAAAGGTATCATTGTAATATGCATGATCATTTCATCCCTTACTAGTATGCAGTTACTGCATATAGTACATGCTTCATAGGATCATGCATAACAAATGAAATGTTTAAATTCATAGCCTACCACTATTGCTTGAATGATTACTTGATCTAGTGGTTAGTATATGAATTTGTTCATGAGCTAGTGAACCCAAGTACTTGATTTAATATGGATTGCTAACAAGTGACAAGTACAACATTGGCAAGATAACCCTTGCAAGAGGTGTGAAGAAGCTTGTCATTGGTTCAAACTGGACTTGGAAGCTTAGGCAAATCAATTTAGTTCAAGTCAATCATAGAAGCTCATGATAGTGATAAGAGTACAAGCACACGACAACAATGCAAATGGATATCTAGTTTGTTTGTTTCAAGTGGTATCTAGACTCAAGTATTCCATCAAGATTTCATAAGTGATGTCTAGATCAACTCATAAGTGATATCCTATAAGTGGTACTCATAAAGATAGCAAATGTTCAAGAAATGGTCTTTATTGATAAATCCAACAAGTGGTTCCAAACTAGAAGATTCTTTCAAGTGGTATCTATTTCATACAAGTGGTATTACATCTATATATGATATCAACCATGAAAGATGATGGTTCCACAAGTGATCCTCAACTTTAAGTGATCATCAAATGAAGAATGCATCCTTCACCTACAAGAGCTCAAGTGTATCAGATGGATGACCCATGCTGTCACATAGGGGGAGGTGTCCCACAAATTGATATCAAGATCAAAAATCTTATGTATGGTATCTCAAGAAGCCCTACACAAGATACAAGTGGTACAAGTTACAAGTGGTATCTATAAATGGTGTCATTCCAACAATCAAGTGATGTCCATAAAAATGCAAGATTCAAGCCTCAACCATCTACCCCAAATACATACCTTTGCATTAATGAGAAGCACACCTTTTATGGAAATTGATGACAAAGGGGGAGAGATTGTACAAAGATATGAAAGCTTTGGGATTGAGATTGTACAAGGGGGAGAGATAAGATATAAAAGCTCAAAGAAGTAGAGGTTGGACATGGACATAGACAAAGAGGGAGCAACATTGAAGAAAAGAGATGGATCAAAATTCTTGGACAAGAGAAGCACACAAGTAGGGGGAGCAAGCTCATGAACTTCGATTGATTGCATTTGATATGTGCATATTCATGTGCTTTCTTGCATTGCATAAGCTTTCAAATTCAATATGCATGCTTGTGTGGTGTATGCTAGTTGTAGAACTTGAACGATGGTTTGATAACTAGCATGCATAGGATGATAGCTAGACACTTGGTATGTTTTTCAAGTAATGCTAGAACCTTGCTTTTAATGTTGATCTCACAAAGGTATCTAGTGCTTTTATTTCTAAGTGATATCTAGCTAACCATGGTGCTAAGGATGAACTTAAAGGTGCAACTCCGATTGGTACATGCTTCAAAGGTTTATTCTATACACCTTAGCATCATTTGGTAGTAATTACTCTTCCACAATTTAAATCTATGCATATGTGCGACCTTCAAATCAAACACTCTAGCACATATGTAGGGGGAGCTAATACTACCATTTCGGGTTTGTGGTACTTGTCCAAAATCATTTACACATGGTAAAATTGCTTGGGCAAGCAACATGAATCTGAAAGAGCTTAATTTCCATATCTTTGTAGAGTTGTCATCAATTACCAAAAAGGGGAAGATTGAAAGGTCCTTGTGTGGTTTTGGTAATTAAGTGACAACCTAGGTGGACTAATTATGTTTATGTGAGATACACAGGTGATTAGTCCACAGATACATGTGTGTGAGCAACATATGCCATGAAGGTGAAAATGGCTTGGAGATGTTGCAAAGCTCACACATGTGATGATGAAGGAGCTCATTGCACATGAGACATGACATTGAGTCATGTGATCAAGGTGGAGAAGATCAAGACAAGACTTGGCTTGATGGATTGGTTGCAAGCGTGAAGGGCAAGTCGGAGGCTTTGGAGCGATGGACCACGTGGCGGTGAAGCTTGAGCAAGACTTGGCGCCGATGGACGAAGGCAACGGTGAAAAGCAAGTGAAGTCAAGATCGATGAACCAATATGATCACGTGGTGATATGAAGTGGATCATATCATTGTTGATCGTGTTGGTGCATGTGTTGCATCGACATTAGAGGAGATGGAATGGAATGCACAAGGCAAAGGTATAACCTAGGGCATTTCATTTCACCGGTCATAGGTGTGTAGAGAAGTTGATGACCGGGTTTAGGATAGATGGCCGTACTATCAAGAGGGGCAAACTTGTTTGCATATCAGTCATCTAGTGCCACTCGAGTGATCTATCTTTGCATCATCGCTAGAATTGAGTGGCGTGGCAAGTTAAGTGGCTAATCTTTGGAAAATGATTGTGAAAATGCTAACACACATACACATGATGGTGTACACTTGGTGGTGTTGGCACATTTACAAAGGAGATAAAGTTGGAGTTGATGTGGATCAACTCGGCGATGAAATGGAGGCGAGAAGGGTTAGAAACTCCACTGGCGGAGTGTCCGCCCATAGAGTGCAGATAGTCCGACGGTGCCACTGGCGCCCTACAGAAAAGATAGGGTCCCACAGAGTGGACCGGACTCTGGTCACATAGTGACAGGACGCTGAGGCTCAGCGTCCGGTCAATGGTAGCAGTCAGCGTGTAGCATCGGTCAGTCGACCGAACGCTGGCTCTGAAAGTGACCAGACGCTGGAGGCAGCGTCCGGTCCTATTATCGGACGAAGTAGTGTCGCTGGAGAGTGATCGGACGCTAGGGCTGTGTCCGATCACGACTGACCGGATGCGTCCGGTCGGGGTTAGTACCTTACTGTAAACGACCGGACGCTGAGGGTCCAGCGTCCGGTCAGTTGAAGCTGCTGCGTCCGGTCTAAAGATGACCGTTGAGATCAGAAGAATGCCATTGAACGTAGGTGACACGTGGCTGTCATCGGGTGACTGGAGCGTCCAGTCGACCCGACTGTTGCCCAGTGAAGGGGTAACGGCTAGTTTAGCCCTTGGAGCTATAAATAGAAGTGGCCTTTGGCCATGGCTAGAGCTAAGCACCTTGGGGGACTTAGTGTCCATGCTTGAGAGTGCTTAGGAGCTCTCCATCTCACATATACTTGATAGTGATCATTCGATTGTGTGAGAGAGCGATTCTAGTGCGATTGCATCATGAGGTTGCATCGAGTGGCACTAGGTGATCGAGTTGCAAGCCGGTGGTGCTTGTTACTCTTGGAGGTTGCCACCTCCTAGATGGCTTGGTGGTGGTCTCCGTGGAAGCCCACAAGAAGCTTGTGCGGCGCTCCAGAGAAGTGCTTTGTGAGGGGAATTGTGCTCGCCCCGTGGGAGCCGCGAAGAGCAACTTTAGTAAAGCATGTCATTAAGCTACCCTCATCTTCGGGGTAGGTTCTTGCGGCGCCCGACGTGCGGGCTTAGCGGGTGATGCTAATTAGCCACCGAACCACCAAGTGAGCGGTCGACACAACGGGGACTAGCGTGTTGGCAAACATGTGAACCTCGGGAGAAAAATCATCGTGTCAACCTTGTTCTTCCCGTTGGTTTGCATCCCCATTACACAAGCTTGCAATTACTTTTATACATATTAAGCTTGTGTAGTTGCTCTTGTAATTAGTTAGCTTGTGTAGCTTACTAGTTACCATCTTGCTTGTGTGGCATAGAAGTAGCTCCCTTGCGTGGCTAATTTGGTTTGCGTAACCTTGTTAGTCACATTGCTTAGTTTGTGTAGCTAAGTAATTGTGCTCTCTAATTTGGCATTGGTTGCCTTGTTATTGAGCATTGCTAGTGAGCTTAGTTGGCTTTGTGCTTTTGCTTACTAGCATGTGTAGGAGCTCCCTTGTCGCTTAAAGTACTAGTGGCATAGGTTTGTGTGACCTTGCTTCTAGAATTGGTTAGGAGAGCTCTAGCTAGCCCGGCACCTTTGTTGCTTAATTAGTATCTTTGAAAGGTGCTAGTGAATATAGATAGAGGGGTGTAGTCTTGGCTGGACCGATAGTTATAATTCTGCACTTGTTTCGATTAGTCGATGCAATTAAGTTTTAGAAAAGACTATTCACCCCCCTCTAGTCGTCATCTTGACCCTTTCAAGCGTGGACGCACCAGAGCTTGCTTGTCACTAGCCATGGTGGCACGGTGATGCTACGCTGAGGTGCGCCGGCTATTACTGGCCATGGCAAGGCTCGACGAGAAGCGCATGGGGTCCATGGTGAATACATGAACCTATCGAGGCTACCTAGGCTAGGGGGGAAACACCGATGGGGTCCATCCACGTGCGCGGTGGTGCGGCGGCGAGAGCACAGCGGCGCTCGGTGGACTCGTCCATGTGCGTGGAGGAAGATGGCGTAGCTATAGGTTAGCTAGAGGCAGCAATGGTGCGGTGGTGAGGGAGCTAGGCAACGGCGGAGTAGCGCAGTGGCATGGTGAGTTTGGTGCTCCCGTTGTGCATGCGTGAGAGAGAAGCAGAGAGGGAGAGAGCGCGACTGAGGAAGTGAAATGAGCAGTGCGACTTCTCCTGTAATGCACGCCACCCTACCACGGCAGGGCCCGACGCCGGCCATTGTGATATTCTAAACTAGCCTTAGTCATGGATACCAAAGTTGTTCCATGTGATATTCTAAACATGTTTAAGGTACTCCTAGGGTTCCACAAACATTTTATACATTGGTTACATGTAAACCTAGCATATGTAAGGCATTTTAGTGACAACACATGCAATATAAGCAAACATAGAGATAATATTTGAGATGCTCATGCTCATGAATGATCAATGATGCTTGTGCTCATGCAATGCCAAGGCTAAATGCATGCTTAACACCTAGGGTGTTACACTCTGCTCCTTCAGATTGGCACTCTTTGATCAGTTTGGCAGCCAAAGCATGATGGGACCCCTCTTCTTCCGTCCATAGCCATTGCAGGAAAATCATTTAAAGGCACTGAGACTCCAAAACCTACACAATGCAAAATAGCAGAATTAATAATATTCAATATACCATTGGTTTAGTTACCAAGCCAAAATTCAACTATATATAGACTCAAAAGAACTCCCTACCTGAGCAAAGACATGTCCTAACAACAAAATACTGCATATGCACCTTTACTGCTCTGCTAACGACTCCATGAACAAGGAAACATAAGGAATATAGTGAGGTCCATTGATACATAGACTCCAAGTAGGTCTAGGACAGCGGATGACCTGTGTAGGGAGAACATGAACTTTTCTATGGTTCATGTCATATGCAAGCAGTGTTATGTCCTCCGCAACAAGGAAAATCAAATTTCATTTGAGGTGAACTACAATCACTCTATACTCCGCATCACAAACCTCGTAACCAAATTCAATATTATTCTATCCAAATAACTCCAGCGTGGTCACCGTATGCTTCAATGTCCATATATTACTACCATAGTCTTCAAGGATCCAGATTGAAAGCTAAGTCATATTGTAAATATCAGCAGTACATAAACACAACTGATCCTGGGCTTCATGGATGGATATCACATCACCACGTGGCTTCTGTATTTTTGTCCATGTATTTCCATCTATATCAATAGTAATGATCTGGGAGAACTTGAGGCTGAGGTGAGGTACTACCTATCACAGAACCACTGGTTCAAAGGCTTGTGCATGAGTAGCAACAACTGTGCTAACGTGTGCCAGACCAAGAACTTCCCTAGCGGTGAGTGCAAGGCAGAGGGCGCCACACGCAAGTGCTTCTACAACAAGATATGCTAGCCTTTGGGCCTTGGCGGTATGGTGGCGGACAGGCAGGTCATCAGCATGCAATTCAAGCTAGACAACCAAGGTTGTTAGTTATTCGTCCTCTCCTACGTTGCTTCTTGTGTTTACTACCATTTCTCTATTGGGTGCTGGCTATGCTATTACGTTGTAGCGCATCGCTTCTTGTTGCTTCCTTTCTATTCACATGAATAAAACTCTAGGCCATGCATGTCTCAAGATATGATGATGCCTGCGCGTGTGGAATGACATCTATCTCAATTCTCACTGGAGTTAATCTACATCCATGGATAGTCAAGACGATGCTGCTGCATGTCATGTGTAAGCTCATGGTTTCAAATTGGATGTAATGCAACTATCATTGGTTCTTCCAAATTTGCTTTGGTGCTAGCTAGCAAGGGATCATGATGATCAAGGGGTGTTTGGATGGACTAAACTAAAGTTTACTCCATATATTTTGGTTCTTCCCCCCGCGCCACAACTCCAACCCATAGAGCTTGTCTAGGGATTGCTTCATCATGTCCTGAAAGCCCTCGAACTGCCTAGACAACTACTCCAATGTAGTCCTCACCTTCTCATGTTTGGTCAGCTTCTGTGAAGGCACCAGCATGAGCAGAACCCGGATTGAGCAAAATTTTTTTTTGATCTATCAGAACCGAAGGCTCCTGATTCAATTTGTTATGAACCTAGATGACTGAGTGGAATTGAGACTGAAATAGCAAGAATTTTTTTTCCACATGAGAATCACCCATTTCCATTACAATGAACGAAAATACAAAAGCGTTTAGAGAGATTATAGATAGTACCAGATCCAAGGGTTTGACGATGTAGAAAACCACGCAGGGTATCTAAGCATTGAAGCATGATCAAGGACCTCACAGAAACCATGACCTATTCAGCAAAAGGGAACCTCAAACCTCATAGTGATTACCCCTAAGAAAAAGACCAACAAAACGATAAGGGAGAAACTAAAAAGGCTAATCCATGATCCCAGCTAGAACTTGCACATGCAGCAAAAGCATCCTTGCTTGGACTATCTTGAACACCACCAGATAAGGCACCAACTTCTCACATAGGATAATCTCCATGCTCTAAGCATTCACCATCTTGGAGTAGCAAATGATTCACCACTCTTGTAGTCATAGCAGCTAGGACCTCCTTAGCCACCTGGAGCATTGTGTTTGCCCCCTCCACCAGCTGTTCTTGGTCTAGTTTTGCATAAAGACCTGAACAATATGACATGAGTGCACAAGCATGGCAGATAATCTCAATAGGATTTTTGATTAGTTTCCTATAAAAAAACTGCTCTATTTCTACATTTCCAAATTTCCCAACAAATGGCTGCAACCCCCCATGGGTGGTATTTCTTTCCAAAAGGCAACCATTTCTCACACCATAACCCACACTGTTGCAAGTTCATGGGAATGTTATGTGTGCCCAAGCATTTAGCTACAATACCCTAGATCACTTTGGCTACAAGACACTGGAAAAACAGATGTGAAATGGTTTCCTTACAGTCACAAAAAACACAATTCGGCTCACCTTGCCACTTTCTTTTCTTTAAGTTATCTCTGGTTAAAATTGCATTTTTAGTGATTAGCCAAAGGAAAATTTTGATTTTTTTAAGGAATTTTACCTTTCCAAATTCTCTTATGACAAGCCCTAGATGAAGATTTAGTAAGAGCATTGTAAACTGACTTTACAGAGAACTTGCCACTTTTCCTATCAACCAGATAACAAAATCATCATTAGTTGTTAATTAAAATTTCAAAGCATCCTGCCAAATAACATTCCATGCAGTTCTAAGACCATCAAACAGCCATCACCTAAAGGAGATCTATGTACCCTTCAAGGCTTGTGTCGGTGTTTCGAATCATCGGCTAGTAAATTTCTAGTTTACGCATCTAGCCCGGATGGTATGCTTGGAGGACACAAGGATTAGAATGGTTCGGGCAGAACATCCCTACGTCCAGTCTACTGTTGCTCGTGTTACCGACATTGTCTGTAGTAGGGGTTACAGTTGGGCAAGAGAAGGAGTGGATCCCAGGTCTCTGGTAGAAGGATTGAAAAGTGCCGAGAGTTTGTTCAGCTGCTCAGCCGTGTGCTCGTGGCTCTCTCCCTTGTGGGGTGTCCTGCTTCCCCTTTTATAGAAGAAGGGGAAGGCACATGTTACATTAGAGAAAGAGGATAGAGAGAGAAAATCAAGGAGAAAAAGTCCTCCGGGGCTTCCGCGTCCTTCATCTCCTTTATGTGGGTCCCGCCGATGTTGTAGATGGCGACAGGGATGGCTTCACGTCGTGCCCCTATTCATCATCGTGGGCATCATCAACTAATCATGGCACCCCATCTCATCCCCGCGGGCAGCATGGCCAGTCAATATTCTTGTCAGTGGCCGTACAAGGATTAGATAGCACAGCGCCTGCATGCCCGATGCTGTTGGCAACGTGAGGCCCAAGACATGGCCTGCCATGGCCATGGGTCATGTCAAGATGCGCCTACCCCCTTTCTAACATCAAAGGTTTGACTCAAGGTCCACACTCTTGGAACTGTAGCGGTTGGGGGCGGTACAGACCCCATCAGGCGAGGCGGAATCCATGCCCGAGGGGTCAGGCGAGGCAGAATCCCCATCCGAGGGGTCGGGCAAGATGGAGCTCGCACCCTTGGGGTCGGGTGACACGAAGCTCGCGCCCTTGGGGTCAAGCGACACAGAGCTCATGCCCGAGGGGTCTAGCAAGACGGAGCCCGCACCAGAGGGGTCTAGCGAGATGGAGCCCGCGTCCTCGGGGTCGTGCGAGATGGAGCCCGTGCCCGAGGGCTCTAGCGAGACGGAGCCTACGTCCTCGGGGTTGGGGGAGACCTTAAATACGTCTTGGACCATTCGCGTGAATTAACGTTCGTGGCCGTTAACTTCCTTCCTCCAGGTATCCCTAATATCGATACCCAATAGCTTGTGCAATAGAGATGTTCTTATTATCACACAGTTCAAACAGAATAGGAGCAATCACAGATAAAGGTTCCTTATACACCCATGGATCAAGCCAAAATCTAGTCATCATTCCATTACCAATAGAGACACTTCTCCCTTGTAAGTAAATGTGTTTGATTTTCAAAAGGTCAGACCACATTGGAGAGTCATTAAGTTTATGTCCAACCTCATGAATTGATTGATTCTTCAAATATTTAAATTTCACTATCTCCTGCCAGAGGCCTTCCTCCTTCACTAGTTTCCACCACCATTTGCATAACAAACTAATATTCATTTTTCTCAAATCCTTAATCCCCAAACCTCCATATTTCTTACTTTTACAAATAGTTTCCCATTTAATAAGATGATATTTCTTTTTTGTCCCACCACTTTGCCAGAAAAAGGATCTTCTAATTTTATCCATATTCTTAATGATAGTCTTAGGAAGCAGATAGACAGACATGTGATACATAGGGGAATTGTTCATACTAGTACTTATAAGAGTGGCTCTGCCAGCAATAGATAGGGTCCCCCCTTTCCAAACATCTAACATTTTATTCCCTTTCTCAACTAAATGAAGCCAATCAATCACTTTTAACCTACTTGGATTAACAGGTACCCCTAGGTACTTAATTGGAAACAAGCCCACTTGGCAGTTAAAAATGTCAGCATACTGAGTCCCCCAACTTTTATCATCGTTGATCATCAAGATTTCACTCTTGTTGAAATTAATCTTCAAACCAGCAAGCATTTCAAATAGATATAAGAGTAACTTCATATGTATTGCTCCACTCAAATCATGTTTCAAGAAAATAATGGTATCATCCGCATACTGTAAAATAGCCACACCATTAGGGATGATATGACTAATTAGACCAATTATCAGACCACATTCTTGAGCCTTATGCACCATTCTGGTTAAACAGTCCACGGCAAAATTGAATAGGATTGGTGATAATAGACCACCTTGCCTAACGCCTTTAAAGCTTTTAATGTATGAACCAATTTTGTTGTTAACCTTCACACTGATAGCCCCCCTAGAAACCACTTTTTTTATCCACTCACACCATTTCTTATCAAAACCTCTTTTTTCTAGATAAGTAAACAACAGGTTCCAGTTTACCTTGTCATATGCCATTTCAAAATATATTTTCAAGATAACCCCTATTTCTTTCCTTCTTTTGGTCTCATGTAAAATTTTATGCAAGCACATTATCCTAGACGCAATATTTCTTTTTTTCATAAAGGCAATTTGGGTACTGTGAATTAACTTATCTGCAACAGCTTCCAGCCAAATAGTCAGAGTTTTAGTGACCAGTTTATACATGCAATTCAATAAATAGATTGGTCAAAATTGATGAATCTTACTAGCATCTTTCATATTTGGTAACAGGGTTATAATGCCATAATTGATCCTACTAACATCTACTTTATGGTTGTAAAAATCATCAAACTGCTGAATAATATCCAATCTAACTATGTCCCAGCAACTTTGAAAAAACTCAATGGGAATTTTATCAGGTCCAGCTGCCTTATTGTTTCCATTTGCCACAAAGCTTCTTTGATTTCAGTTTCAGTAAAAGGCCTACATAAGATGTTGTTATCATTTGAAGAGACTTTTGGAGCATCCTCCTAGATAGAGGGATCCATTTGAACTTCATATTCAATGGGTGGGCCAAATAGCTCAGAATAATATTCAGTTGCATGTTCTAATAGTTTATCATCACCTTCAATTACCTGACCATATTTTTCTAAACTAATAATATTTTTTTTCTCTTTCTCCAATTTGCACACTTATGAAAGTAGGAGGTGTTGTTGTCTCCTTTGAGAAGCCAAGTCTGGTGACTTCTTTCAAACCAATACATTTCTTCTTGTTCAAGACACTTAAGATTTTCACATAACAACCAAGTTTTTCTATCCAATTGATCATTAGACTGCCCATTCCCTCCTTCAATAGCTTCTAGTTCCGCCAATTCATTTCAATAAACTTTTCTTTTCTTTCTCAATTCACCTTGGAGGTTGAAACCACATCCTTTGAAAAATTGCTTAATCAATTTCAATTTTTGCTGAATCTTATCTTGAGCAGTTTTAGCTCTACACGGTTTGCTCTATATCTTTTCTACCAGAACAAAAAAGTCAGGGTTTTATAACCAGTTCAAGTCAAATTTAAACTGTATATGTGGCATACCATCACACTTCCCAGATGTAACAATCAAAGGGTTATGATCAGATACTTCTCTAGGCAGTCTTCTAACCATTGCCTGACGAAAAATGTCCTCCTATTCTTTGGTTACTAAAATTCTATCAAGTTTAACCAGAGTAGGGGATCCTGATTATTTGACCATGTAAACATCCCACCATTCATGTTCAACTCCCTTAACTCATAGATATGAATCAAAGAGTTGAAAAGAGGTATGTACTCCATCCATGTTATTTTTTTCTTTCGAATATCTAATAATATGAAAATCGCCACCAATTAGCAAAGGCTCATCATTATTAGCACAAAAATGAGACAATTCAGATAGAAAAACATTTTTATTCTCCTCATGAGCTGCTCCATATACCACAAGCAGATTCCATTTGATTTTTAACACTTTATCCCACAGATTCAATTGGATCATAAATTCTCCTTTTTTGAAAGAACCCACATCAAATCTTTCTAATAGAACACCAACTAAAATCCCACCTGATTTGCCTCTAGAAGAATTCCAAAGCCAAAAATAATCTTGATTAACATCAAATTTTCTTAACAAAGAATCCTCACATTCAGCAATCATAGTTTCCTATAAACCAGTGAAGTGAAATTTGTGTTCAAGAATAAGATTCTTCAAGAAAGTAGAAACACCTCTCTTTTTCAGACCTCTGTAGTTCCAAATAAGCCCTTGAACTACCATTTTTTTCTTTTCTTTTCTTCTTTTATTTAGATTCATAGGAATACATTTATTCCTAGAATCTAACAAGCCAAGATCTTCTTGGTCTTTCTTCCTCCCCCTTGGGGAGAATGTGAACTTCTTTTTAACTGACCTATCCTTAATCAATGATTTTTGAATCACAAATTCTTCTAACTCAGATTCCTCCTCATCAATTTTTTCAATTGTTAGAACTTCCTTATCAACAACAAATTCAACAATCTCACTAGGTTTTTCACTAACAGTTTGTTTCTGATGTTTAGCATATAAACAATTTCTAGCAGATTCCAAGTCCTTAAGCATATCAAAAGTAGCAAAATTATTCTCATGAACTAAAACACCCATACATTTAGCAAGATTGTTCAATTCAACATTATCAATATCAGACAAAGGCTGAGATGGTTTAGTGGTACCTTCTAAAGACCTCTTTTTAGCTAAAGCTTCATTCTTCTCCATTGTAGTAAGATGAACATCCTTCATCAACCTTTCACTCCTCTCAGGTAGAACTTCCTTAGTCATTTCCTCTTCCACAACCATCTACTCTTAATTAACCCCCTTTATATTGAGGGGCACCAGAGCTTTCCCACACCCATCATCAGTCAAGACACTTTCTTGAGAATTAATCAAGGCCTCATTAGCTGTGTCTTTCTCAATCTAAGATTCCTCTTGAGAAAGAACCTCTGTATTTACCATCTTGTCCTCCATAAACTTGAAGCTCTTCATGCTAAGTTCTTGTTCCTTGTTCCCCATGATCTGTGTAGAAGGATCAGCACTCTCATCCACTTCCATTGCCCAAACTCGATGATTCTCTTTGTCTTCATTTTGCTAACTTCCTTGCCCCACTTTAGTATAGGCACCAATCCTCCCTAACCTATTGCTCAAGGATTCACTTTCAGCATTAGAGTCATCAAAGTTGTTAGGGATACGAACTCTATCAACTTGCATATCACTCTCTTTGGATAAGTTAGCCTGATTTGTCATGCTTTCCTTGTTTTTCTCCTTGACTTGCCTTTGATCATCTTTGGGTTCTTTGCCAATCACATAGCTATTGGCATTCACCTTTGGAGGGGCAGAGTTAGAAGTCTGAACTGAGTGCATCTGTTGTTTGTTCTTGCTTGAGCTAGCTTCAGTAGTCTTGGGGCCACTCACATTAGAAGAACTGATCAAAGCAGAAGTTTTTAGCTAATCTTCAGCCTTGTATTTCTTGTGTGCAGGTTCCTTCTCACCAACCTTTACCCCACTTGAGAGAGTCCTCATAGTGTCATCTTCTTGTATCTCCCTCTCAAAGATGAAGTCATGGATGCACATCCCTAAGGTCCCTTCAGTAGTATTGGGAACTTTAAGGACGTTTCTGCATAATTAGCTCTATACCTAGTCTTTTCATCAATCTCAACAACCTTCCCAACCAAGCCACCCATGTTGGCTATTGTCCTTATCAACATATCATCCCCAGAAATATCCTTTACCCTGAACCAGGCATGCTGAAGAACTCCTTTGGCACCAATTCTGGATGACCACTACTCTACCTTTATCTGAGCATCAACAAAATTCATTGCAAGAGCTTTGAACTTCCCCAGCCACTCACCATCTTAGCATTGGGGAACCTCATCACAAATCTATTATCCTCCACCTGTCTAGCATTCCACTTCTAGGAGTTGGAACCAACCAAATGCATAAATTGTTGCTCACTCTGTTTGGCAGTAGCATGACTTTGCAGAACATTGATAACACCAATACATTCCTTTTCCTTTGACACTCTGCGATTAATGCATTCTTCAATGAAAAAGAAGCTTTGATCCTCTACTTGCGTAGCACAAAGCTTAGGCCCTTGATTCACCTCTGGTTGACTGTTCAGATCAATGATTTCTTCATTCAGTTGGTTACCACCCATCTTGTTAGCAGCTTGGTCCCATTTGGCCTTATCAAATTCTTGAGCGGACATGACCTCTTTCGTGATCTCTTTCTTGCCTTCACCATCTTGATTGCTCTTGCAGTCCCAGGTGTTGCGGCCTCTTCCACCTGGACCGCCCCACCCTAACTGCGCCCTTGCCCACCTCCACCGCCACCCCATCCATAGCCACCTCCTCATCCATACCCGCCTCTTTGACTACCACCTTGGTACATCTTCACATGAACTGTAGCCACAGGTTCAAATCGAATCGCAGCTACAAATGACTTGGTGGGGGATCCACTCCATAGATGGCCAACGAACTTCGTGAGATTGGATTTGGGGATTAGATCAAGATGTGGAGGTGGGGAAATGATCTTAGGGTTTGGCGACCCCTCGTTTTGAAATTGAGGCATTAGAGTGCCAGGGGGATGGGGAATTGGCTTGGGGAGGTGACCGGATCTGTCGTCTCTAACTTTAGGCTCACCTCCCTCCCTCCCCCCCCCCGATGCTCGACGCATGGCCCAGAATCAGGTGCCCACCCTAGGATCCCCGGGATGATCCTAACCTTGGTTAGTAAATGAAACCAGGGTCTCTGATGGGTAGGCCCTTGAAGCACAAATCCTTTCAAAGCCTTCTCACTCGCCTTCGCAGGTAGCAAAGGATACTAGGACCATCATTGGAGGCCTAATGCAAGTAGATCAGGATGGACTTCAACTTCACCTCCTCTCTGTTGATTGCTTCAACGCGATAGGAATCCTTCTCAAAACCATGGGAGAATCCCTTCGCCGAGGGATCCACCGGAAATTCGACGCTCTTTGTCTTCCATCGAGCCCTTGTGCTCTCTGCAATTGTTAGGAAAGCTTGCATGAAACCAAGCGAGACCTTACCAACCGCCCCCATCTTCTTCGGTTCCTAGCTCCATAGAGACCACCACCTTGGATGGTCTTTGAACTCAGGGCAGAGGTCGATGGAGGAGGGTGGAGGGAGGAAGATGCTAAAGACGGCGGCATCACGGAAGAGGAGACGGTTACGGGCGACGTCTAACTAGTTTTGTGCGTGTGCTGCTGCTTTCGCAGCGACGGCAAGAGCCGAAGATGATGCCATGGTCGACTATTAATGCAAAAATCTAGCAGTAGCGCAGGTAATCTACCGAAATAGCAAGAACTTGGAAAGAATGGATAGAAATCACGGCTGACACCTGCGGGATTCAGACAGTTTGGGGAACGGGTACTGTAGAGTTCTGTTCTTCGATGCCTAATAAATAGGCGGTGGTTGCGCATGCTTATAACTACACAACACCGGCCGCTAAGAGCATCTCCAAAAGCCTTTCTAAATCTCACTGTCTAAATCATCATTTGGGGAGTCATTTGCATAATAATCATTTTCTACGTTTTTTTATTCTCCAACAGTTCTTGTATATCTTATGCATACTCTAGAGAGCCATTCTCATCTTCTATTTTTGGCTAGCAAAAAATACAAAATAGAAGATGGCTATATTTGAATAACCTTTTAGATAAGCTGTTGGAGGGTTGTTTTTCACCAAAATCTCTATTCCTAGCATTTAGGAAGGATATGGAGAATCTCTTAGAGATGCTCTAAGCCAGCTATCACTCCTAGCCTAGTTACAAGGCCAAGGCCTAGCTACTCAAAGTAGCCCATCTCATAACATTGTCCCAACTAAAATATATCTTAGCCAATTTTAGTAACTTTGAAAATACCCTACCAGCACTTTTCATGAAAAGTCATCATCTATCAAGGTTAGGGGCATGTTTTTTTGGTGAGGTCGTCCCTAGTTATGTTATAGAGATAGTGTGAGAGAGAGCGAGAGAGATTGCCTCATGTTTATTTTGTTACTTCCCAAATTAAGCATCGACTAATCTAAGCTCGACACCAACGTTGTTCATACAAATTAAATTTGGTGCTCCTGTGTTCCAATGTACAGTATCCACGAGAATTCCTCCACACCCACTTGTATTGTTGCCCATCAAGGTTGCGCCCTAGAATTTTTTTCATTTTTAATACTTTTTTGAAACTATTTTCAAATATGAAACTATTTTTTTCAAAACTAACACTTTTGGTCGTGCCTATTTACATGGCGCGGTGAAATAACGCTGCTGCGCCATGCATGGGGGTGCGATAGGAGCGGCGATGTGGCAGCGACTAGGGCCGCTGAAAGCTAATGTGGCCGGGGCTGCCGGGCCATGGATCTAGATGCAGCACTGACGCGCCATGCTGCATGGCATGGCAAGGTCCATCATAGGCCCACGGCAGGGTCTCTCTTCTTCACTTTCTCTCCATTCCTTTCTCTATCTCCTCTATCTTGTCTGCCACCGCCTAACACCACTGCCACCCACCCGACCGCACTGCCACCCTCCCATCATGCCCACCCACGGCCTTGGGCCCTCCACCACGCCTCCATCCCTCCCTCTTTCTCCCCATTCCCCTGCTCAGGCGAGGCCTCACCCCCTTGGTCACCTGCGCCCTCCCTTCCTGTTTGTCCATGCCCGCCGTCGCCCACTCCCTTAGCTCATCCACCACTGGTCGTGCCTCCCTAATTGTGCCCACGCCGCCTCCCCTAGTAATAGGCTAGGGGTCCACCCCTTGGCCATCCACGCCGCCTCCCTTCGTGGGCGGCCGTTCGGCTACCGCCGCCGCTGGTGAGGACACCGATGACCCTCTCTGTCGTTGGGGCTAACCCCTAGGAGCTCTCCCCGTTGTTGCTAAGGTATTCCCCCCCTCCAAGACCCTCATTTTGGTGATTAAATTTTGAATCAATTGATTATTTATTAGTGATTTGGAATAGTTAAGTAGTTAGGATTTGGGTATGGTTAGGTAGTTAGCCTTTAGGTTTTTGTTAGTTAGGATTTTGGATTTAGGGTTTCGTTTATAATTTAGGGTTTAGGTTTTTGTTAGTTAGGATTAGTGGTTTAGGGTATAGGCTATTGTTAGTCAGGACTTTGGGTTTAGGGATTGGTTAGGTAGTTAGGGTTTTGTTAGTTTTTAGTAGTAATGGTAGTTAGTATAGATACTAGTTTTCATGTGTTGGTACTTTGGAGTGCATGATACGACAATTTCAATGACTTGATGAAGTTTCCTCAAATGCTTTTGTAGATGGATTATCGTGTCTGAGTTTTTATGGAGGAAGTGTTAGAAAAGATGGTATGTTTGAGGATATCGAAGAAGAATTGGAATGGTTTGATGAAAGAAGATGGTATGTTTGAGGATATGTTACTTTCAATATGTACATGTGCTTTCATATTGTGTTCCTGTTGCATAACATGTAGTTTAATTTTTGCAATGCTACTTAATGTTAATTTCAATATCATATTATTCATCATGTTTGTTATAACCCTTTATTTATCAATTTGTACCAGGATGGCCCCTCCCACACAACACCCGCTGTACCCCCTTCTTGAGGTGGAGTACAACGATAAGCATCGAGCTCACGTGTTGACCGACACCGACGCAGAGGTGGTCTTGCCTCCTTTGAGGCCACACATGCACAGCAGGGCGCACCAGTGGGATGAGCATTACGCACCGTACATACGACATGTCGACTTCCTCGAGCTTGTCCATGTTGTCAACTACGATCTTTTGGCCCATGACCCTACACTTCTCACTGCAGCTATAGACAGGTGCGAGTCCCTTCATTGTCCATAAACATTCTTATAACAAAATTGAGGTAACTAATAGTCGTTCTATTTTCGTGATGCAACCTCATAGGTGGAGGCCTGAGACCCACACATTCCACCTACCTTGAGGCGAGATGACCATGACCATGCAGGATATGAAGGCTATCTTTGGCCTTTGGTTGGAGGGACTTCCAGTGACAGGTATAGTTGACAACGATCACTGGAGAGAGCTGGTGGCTCAGTTATGTGGCTTTGTTCTACCGAACGAT
This sequence comes from Miscanthus floridulus, assembly GCF_019320115.1. Taxonomy (NCBI): domain Eukaryota; kingdom Viridiplantae; phylum Streptophyta; class Magnoliopsida; order Poales; family Poaceae; genus Miscanthus; species Miscanthus floridulus. The sequence goes on along the minus strand of NC_089587.1, from coordinate 186,765,482 downwards.
GAGGATGCAAAAAAATAAGTAAGGAATTGAACCCTATTTAAAACTTGCATTGCTTTCCTGAATCCATCGCATCTCATTGTCTTTGGTGAATTTTAGGAAAACTTATGGTGTTTTGTCATCGTGGATCATAGAGCGCTTCGATAACTTGCACCCACAAGCTGATGAGGCTGAGATCGATAGGTTCGCTAGAGTGTGGCTCTGGCACTTCCTTGGCGCTTTCCTATTCCCGGATGCATTGGGCAACACCATCAGCTAGATTTTTCTTGACATACTATGCCAGCCGTGGGAGAGCATAGTGATGTATAGCTAGGGTAGCATGGTCTTGGCATGGATGTATCGACATCTATGCCTTGCCTATAGTCGCACCATAGTGTTTGCGAGCCTTAGTGGTTGCTCCTACCTACTCTAGGTTTGGTGTTGGGAAAGATGGCACATTGGGTGGCCCCTAATTAATGGTTTGCCTGTAGGTACTTCGGTTCACTAGTTACTTTGAAGCTATTACATATCATGAAATTATGATTAGCTAATTCATTGTCGTGTTCAATGCAGCATTAGAACGGGCATGATACACTACCTACCGCTCTGTATATCTAGAAGGAAGCAGAGTTAGTTAGAGGAAATGCGAGGTACAAGTACAGGGAGTACATGTACTACCTTGATGTCCTGACACAACACTAGGTTATGCTCTCTTCGTATCATACATGTGTCTTGTTGGATGTATACTATATCACAAACTAACTCAATTACGAAATGTTCAGGTCACTTGGTGTCCTTTGGATGCTCTGGAGCTCTAGGATTACCTGAGTCCTGTCACTAGGGAAGAGTCCGACGAGTATCGCTGCAACATCCCTCTTATTTTCTTCCACGTCCCTCTTATGGTTTGCAGGCAGTTCGGAAGAATTATAGGCTACCCACCACCGCTTTATTCCACCAACCAAAAATTGCACGGGTGCATCATCAGACACCACAAAGCAACAATTGTGAGGTGTGCATGTGGTAGAACTAAGTATCATTTTGTTGTAGGTTTGACCATAGGAAGAGATACAAGGATAAGGATTAGCGCGTGAAGCACTACAAGTTCATCCAGCTGTGGGAGACTAGGGAGCAGCAAGCGGTTGATGTGGGTCCCCCACACGACCAGCACACCTTCAACGAGTACCTACGGTGACTTCATAGGTCTATGAGGACATATATCAAGCCCCCCTACACTGAGGACGCAATTGATGAGGACTCAGAGGAAGATGTCTGTGAAGATGTGTACGACATTGCCACTAGGGAGGAGACACAACCACAGAGAGACCCACTTCAGAGATAAATGGTAAGATACTTGAATGCTACAATTTGTTATCTATTTGGCATTTAGTAAGTGTACTAAAATGACCCAACCGTGTTTCTGTACCCAGGCCACATAATTGTCAAGGTTGTCCAACGAAGCAGCGTTTCGACTTCACGAGTCTAGAGGGCAGGGCCCAGGCATTCTATAGGCCTTTGTGGAGGTACACATAAACTTGTCCATTATTAAAATGTTCTTTTAGTCTCAATGCATTATCTTTAACGTCTGTTCATGCAAAAAGTGAAGAAGAGTTGCAGGAAGCCAGCTCAGAATTGAGCTGCATGGACACTCCGTGGGAGGAACCCGAGTACCCATCGCAGTCGGTGGCATGGCTTTGGCCTCTTTGAGGACACTAGCTAGCTCTTCTGAGCCAATGATAGGTGTGACTTTCATTGTGCGTACACCACTACACTATAGTGCTAGGAAGGGCCCTACAGACGAGGACGACGCCGACGCCCGAGTTTCCACATACACCACCACCAGTGGGACCCTTGTAAGCAGGATGAGATTGGCATGTCTGAGCTAGGTGGTGCTTCACTTGGTACCCAAGGAGACGAACCAGTACTAACAAACCTACTTTTTTAAAATACCTAGCCTGTATGAACTAGCAATGATAAAGATTGTAACTAATCTTGCCTATCTTATACTTGTAGGGTATGAGCCATACGCAATAGTGTGGCCGTTAGCCTTGCCATTGCAACCGCACCAACATTGGGTACACAACTAATGTGTTGCCTACAAATCTAAAGAGATAGAGGCATCTGAGGAACCCTTACACTCCTAGGACATAAGGTCTAGGTAAGCATAGCCCATGTTTTATTTTCCAAGTATCCTGAATTGCAAAACTTGCTGTCTTGCCTCCTTAGTTACCCTTCTGACGATAATGTAGGTACACCTTCACCAAGCCTTGAGATGCTCAAGATCTTGAAGGATCATGTCAGCAAGACGACCATCAACTTATGCACTTATTTTGGAGTTCATGTAGTACCAAAATTATGTACTAGTTGCACTTGTGATTGAAAACCTACGTACCAACTTGTGCACTTGGTCGAACTTATGTGGTCATGAACTTAATTTGCTTCAAGTCTTATGTACCAACGTGTCGCGTCGAACTTATGTCGAACGAATCAAGTCTTATGTAGCAACTTGAACACTTGTGCGTGTGTCATACTTATGTCGAGCCTGCTGTATTCACGCGTCTTGGTCTGCTTATGTTGAACATACGTTGAACTTGCTCGGCTTTGGTCTACTGGAAACGTCTAGGCCTTGTTGTGCCGTGATGGATGGCACGGTAGCCTTGCCATGCCATGAGTAATGGCACGTTAGGCTACCACGCCATTTTCCCTGGTGCGTCAAGCTTACCGCGCCTTTGGCAGTGGCGCGGCAGAACCAGGGCCAGGCTAAGTGCAGACAATGCCTAGGTGGCGATCGATGGTAGTTTCTTGTAGGTCTTGCAAAGACAAGTACATGGATTATAGTTGGATGGATCGTTAAGCTTGCCATCCCAACATCTAAGTTACTCATCTACGTTATCATTCTAAAAACTTGGGTTATAGTTGGATGGATCGGAGGGTGACAAACGGATGGGTACAGTACAACAATAGTTCAAATAAAACACTTTTCTTCATAACCACTTCAAAAGCACTTAGGCTACTCGTTGACAGTTCAAATACATCAATAGTTCACATGATACACAAGACAACACATTGAAAGTTCTAGTACATAACAACATTGTTCATTAATAAAGCATGGAACTACCAAATCTAAAGCATGGAACTAACACACAGCACAATCACAAATCCTCAGTCAGAAACATACTGAGTAAGTAACTCATCGTCCGAGTACCAATCCTCTACCACAACCTCATTGTTGTGGCTAGGCTCACCTGCATTGCCCTGTTCTGCCTGTTGCCTGTAGTAAGCGACCTCCACTTCATCTGTGGCCTGAGACAAGAATGTGCTCTCCTCTGCCTTGTTCATGTGGCTAGGCTCACCTGCATTGCCCTGATCGGCCTGTTGCCTATAGTAAGCGGCATCCTCTTCATCTGCGGCCTCTATGGACTAAGAGAAGAACGCATCATCATCTTTCTCTGCTTGTAAGCCCTCCTCTGCTAGAGCAATGAGCTCGCTCAGTCTGCCAGTGTCATCCTCATCCTCCTTCGCCTACAAGCTTGCCTTAGCTAGAGCAATGAGATCGTTCAACCTGGCAGTGCTGTCCTTATCCTCGTCCCTCTCATCAGACAACACAATTAGAGATAGAATGGTGCGACCAGTTCGTGTTCTGTGCTCATGTAACTTCTTTTCCTCAAATCTTGCATGGGCCACCTCTGCGGCATGATCCTCGTTGCATCCAATCCCTTCATGTCTAAAATGCAACAAGTTAGCAACATAATTATATTACAATTAAAAGCAAGCAATGAAAATAACAAGGCTTCCAATGACTCACTGGCATACAATGCAACAACATGGTCATTCAAGACCTGCATCTGTACTCTTTCCTCCTCCCTTACCTCCTTCCTTGCCCTCTCCTCCTCTAACACCCTCCGTCTCTCCAACCCCCATTTGTCAAGCCTAACACCAATCGGGTTACGAATACCGCGCTGTCTAGCAAACTCACGCAACTTCTTTATGTGCAGTTTAACGAAGACGTCGACGTACTGAGGTCCATATCCCCTCTTCCGTGCAAGTACTTGCCTATCCTTCAAGTCATCTAAGAACTTAGCTTGACCATCATAAGATTCCCACTTGCATTTCCTAGTGCTCTGTTCAAACGAAAAATCAGATCATAACTCTTTGGAAAAGAAAAAAATGATTTCATGTTTCCACAACAATAACCAACCTCATCATAGTCAACCATATGGCCACAATAATGGCCTACTCCGAGCTCCGAAGGGACTAGGCCGTAGTTGGCTTTAACACCACATTCGCACATGACAGGAGGTGCTTTGAAAATTACCCTTTCTTTCTTCTTTTCCTTTGCCTTTGGCGGCTCTTTCGGCCATTGATTCTTGGACCATAGAGCCACTCCTTGAAACGACACTTCGCAAATGCGAACACCTAAAAGAGGTGACATTAGTACATGAACACATAGAGCTAAACATTTAAACAGACACTCCACAATCGCACAGAGGAGGTTCCTCAAGTCGCCATCATTGGTGGGGGGTTAGGGAGAGGTGGATCCCACCGCTCGAAAGTGCTCACATGGATGTCTCTCTCTCCACCAATCGTCGAAAAGGAGATACCTTGGGTCAAACTTGTCTACACCGTTGATCCATTGAAAGAAAAAACACCTCTCATGGGCCTACACAACAAGATTCTAATAAAATATTAGTAACATACTAACACAAAAGAAGAAAAAAGGTATGGAAAGGATTACCTATATTAAAACGACTGCATGTTTAGAAGCAACACGCTGCTATGTCCGGATGTCTTGATTGAAACACGTCGGCTGGGAAACCACAGTCATAATTAGGGACAGGCAGGTTAGGAGGGACGGGGGCATCTTTGCTAGACGCGTCGGGGTACAATTCTCTAGGACGACCCTGTTTTCGCCACAACTGCTCCCAAAACATGTCTTCCATCTAATAAAACGGTTGTAATTTAACATCAATCAAAACATCACAAATTAATTTAAAAGATAACCATTTGCATTGCAACTAAAATAATATAACCAACACTTATAGGAACAAAAATAAACCTTACACTAAACATGATAAACATACTTCTAACTAACAAATTAACCTTAACATTGACAAAATCAAACTAATATCTTTCTCCAAACCCTAGCCCATAGTTCCCAAATATAATTTTCCTCCAAACCATAACTACCATTCATAATATTTGAACCCACCATTCAAACGATAAATAAGAGCATCATTACCGTGATTGAGGCCAAGGAGAAGCTTGGGGGGAAAATGGAAGGAAGGGAGGGAGGCGGGCAACGAGGGCCGGGTGACAGCAGCCCTTGGGAGAGGCGGGAGGGGGCGGCGCGGTCGCCCTGCACCTCTTTTCGATGTAAGGCAGACAGAGGGGGGGGGGGGGCTCGCGGCGCGACATGTAGTCAGCGTTGCCGCGCCGTGCGGAGTGGCGCGGCACTGACGCGCCAAGATCTACGGCGTGACAGCACCTGCCACATTAGCCGGTCATGGCCCGGGCTAGTGCCACGTCACCCCCCTGCCACGCTGCCATGCATGGCGCATCAGTATTGTTTGGTCGCACCATGGCAATAGGTGCGGCCAAAAGTGTTAGTTTTTAAAAAAAACAATTAAACAGTGTCAGATTTGAAAATAGTTTAAAAATGAAGTGTTAGAAATAAAAAAAATCGTGGCCTGCAGGTTCAGCCGTTCCTGGTGAAACAAGAGAAAGATGGCAGTGTCTCACGGGAGCGGTGCTCTTCTTATTTCTCCTCCTCGCCACAGCAGGTGATTAGCTTATGCCTTATGGTGTCAGGCGTTAATTGCTCCTTAGTCATCCATAATCTTACTCGTACCAGGCAGATTGATTGGTCACCACGGACCTGTTCTTGGTGATTAATCTGTACGTTGCAAAATTTGCAAAATGGGACAAATGAAATGTGATCACTGATCAATATGGTGCATGCAGAGATGGCAACCATTGATGCCAAAATAGGAGTAGCCAAGCAAACCTTGCTAAAGGACAAAGTGAAAGAGAAGGAGGAGGAGGAGAAAAGCAAGGGGAAGGAAGAGAGCCAGTGCGTATCGTAGTCTCTCCAGTTCAAGGGCTTCTGGACAAATGCGCCGAGGTGTGCAAGAAGGAGAGCTTTGCCGATGGCGAGTGCAAGCTTGGCCTGTTCAACCGCAAGTGCTTCTGCAAGAAGCCATGCTAGTTCATCGGTCTCTTGCTAATTGTTGATATGTGCTCCACTAATTTGTGGGCCTTATAGTTCTCGAGAAACAAAATCACCTTTGATAAATCCTGATCATCAAAACCGTTTTTGCACTTCTTATTTAGCCAGTTATGTACTGGTTTTGGGGCTCCGATTGGAAGGAGCTGCTGATTTTGGCTTGCCCGAACTAAGAGTCAATAGCTATGCAATTCTTTTGCCTCTTATAAATGGACATCTATATTATTATGATTTGTTAATGATGTCGAACTCTATTTCGTGATGTCTTTTAATTTTTTTTGTGGGTACGGTGAGTTACTGTAATAGCTATGTCTACCTTGTTTGTAATGTTGGACTCCTCTCTTTGATGAGATTATAAAGCCCAAATGATATCCATTATAAAAAAAACTATTATCCAATGCATCAGTGCTATACCTCGCCATAACCGGTACTAGGAGATAACTGAGGCCTCTTTTGTAGTGACACGGGCATGATAGCAGTGGGCTAGTGGATCATGTGCACACAGACATACTTTTGGGCCGAACACTACCTAGAAAATGTCCCGTGGGCCAAAACCGATAGGCAAAATCCGAAAAACTATCCAGAATGATTTCCTATGATTAGTGATTGTCAGGGATACGTTTAGTTAACCATACATATATAATCATCATTAGAAGCCATACACTCCTTGACTGGATCAAGCTACGAAGATACTATTTCCTAAGGCATACATGAAGCTACTATCTTAATTGCAAAACAAAGTCGACAGGAACCTAAGTTGGAATGCTTCATTGGAGGGATGTGCGATGGTACTGGGCCCGTGATTTTTAGGGACCCCAAAACTACAAGCCATCACGTAATATATAAAATATATTTAATATCTTGTGCCGACTCTTTCGGTGTGGAGTCCATGATAAGGTGTAAGAATCATGTGCCATGATCTTTTCTTTTTCGTTTTGGTGATTCAGATGAAATATCGCAAAGTCTAACGCGCTACCCGTCGCGCTCGGCGCCGACCGCGCGACACCAGGCCGCAACGGGTCGGGCCAGCAGACCGCGCGCCCCCCTCCCTCCTTCCAACCCGCTGCGGAATTTGCTCGCCGGCCGCCCCCGAGGCACCGACGCGGAGCTTGTTGCCAGGCGAGCGACCCACCCACCCCCGTGCTTGTCAGACATGTGCTACCACCACCACTGCGCTCGCCGGCTGCTAGTCATCCTTGCGCCCGTCGGCCACCAGCCTGCTGCTGCACGTGCTCCGGATCCAGGACCACCGCGTCAGGTGGCAGACGTGCAGCGCCGCAGGTGGTCGAGGTCGCCACCTTCCAGCTCGCCTCCACCTCGTCCTCACCGCCCTCCAGCTCGCCTCGGCCGGCCATATCGGTGCCTCCGTGCGCGGGTTCGCCGCGCTGCGCCGCCATGCCCGCACGAAGAGGTCCCATTCGCAGTGGGAATTGCTGTGTTATTATTCGGCCTTCCAACTGAATCATCTAAGACAGGTCTTTGTTCGTCCCATCTCTCAACTTCTGCGCCAGCTTCAGTATCAACATCCATATAGTCAACTGAATCAATACATGAAGCAGGCACCTCGCATTGCTCTGCAAAGGAATGTTCTGAAGATGCTTCGCTTGTGGATTTGCCAAATTGCACAGAGCTTATCCTAATAGGACCAGACGACCCACGCGCCTTGATCTGTGCTGGTATACGCTGTAGTCTGCAGGATTTCATTTGAAAATTGAAATTTCGTAGCATGTAGCAAGTTACATAAAAATGAATTTTTCATTTCAGTCCTGTTGTTGTGGCAAGTTACTCAGTTGCTATTGGCATTACCTTGCGTTATGATTTGAGAGTTCTATTTTAGTTTTCATTTTGTCTTCTTTAGTTTTTAGTTATTATTTGTCAATTTCATTTCCATTATTTTTGTTGTCACTTTTTGTCAATCAATGGTTTTCCAATGTGTATTCTATATCTCTTGATATATTCATTGCAATTCTGGTAAATTAGTGAGTCCTGTCAGTCAGCTTGTAGTGAGACCTGAAATCGGATCATAGCCAATTCAATTTTGACTCATTTGCTCTTTCCACTATTAAGTGTGAGCAATGAAGGTATAACTAGGTCTGAATAGGTTCTTTTCTTTTGATGAACTACATTTTTCGTTTTACTTGTTATCTGTATTGGATGCTTTTAGTTATTTGTGTCAGGTTACACCATTGAATTCTTGTGCAAGGATAGGATTTTCACCAACTTAGTTAGCAGTTGTTTCCATGTTATTGTGATGATGTTTAACTGAGCTGTCTCTAATAAGATAGTGCAGTTTGAACTTTTAACTGATTCCCATCTTTATTTCTTTGCCAGACTGATTGGGAAGGTGGATACTTCCCTCTAACACTTCATTTCAGTGAGGATTACCCCAGCAAGCCTCCCAAGTGCAAGTTCCCTCAGGGTTTCTTCCTCCCAAATGGCTATCCTTCTGGAATAGTCTGCCTTTCAATCCTTAACGAGGACAGCGTAAGCTTTGCAATCATTTTCGTAGCCCTGTGTGATGCTATACTGATTTCATGGCCTTACTGTTCCATTTTTTTTTTCTGTTAGGGTTGGAGACCAGCTATTACTGTTATGCAGGTTTTCATCGGTATCCAGGACTTGCTAGATCAGCCAAATCCTGCTGACCCTGCTCAAACAGATGGCTATCACCTTTTTATCCAGGTTAGTCAAAATTGATGGACCACAACAAAGATATTGTTTGCCCAAAACCTTACTCAGTTTTGAAGTTCAGATAGCCAATCACGTTTGTAACATTTTATTTGGCTTTGCAGGATCCTACAGAATATAAGAGGCGTGTTAGACTGCAAGCAAAGCAGTATCCAGCATTGGTCTGAGAACTTCGCCCTATTTTATTGTGATTTCAGTTCCAAATTTCAGTTTTTATTTTTAGTTTTTAATTTCAGCTAGCAATTTCAGCTATTAATTTCATTTTGTAATTTCAATTTGTAATTTCAGTTTTTATTGGTCCGAGCTCCTCCCGCCTCCGTGGCTGCACCGCCGGCCGCCAGCGTTCCGTGGCCGCGCCGCCCGCCGCCGGAGCATGCAGACCGCCGTGGCACACCGCGGGAGCTCGCAGGACCTCCGTCGCAGGACCGTGAGACCTCCACGCGTGCCCGCCCCAGCCATGGCCAAGCCTCCAGCCGCCCACCGAAGCTCGCCCCGCTTATGTATTCTATACACATGGGTGTGCGCATGGTGAACCCGAGCCTGACCTTCGCAGCTCGATGTGCGCTTGATACTCAAAAGGATTTTTGGGCACTGAGAGGGATTTCCCATGGCACGAGCAGCAGATTGGTGAGGCTACTATTCTGATCTGCTAAAATCAGTTCAGTATATTTAAGTATCATCCGGTATATCGGAGCTCTTCTTGATGGTTTTCGTCTTCGATCATGTGTTCTAATTGCTGTAACTTTAGTTCAGCATTGATTGATTTAGTCGTGCACACTACCGCATCTTTCTTTGCAGTGCTGATGCATCTCTTGTAAAATTCTGAATGTAATGTCTTTGCCATCCTGATCGGGGAAAAAACATGGTGATGAATTGAGGAAGATTGGAGGTTCAAATGTGTTTCGTAATTGGTAGTTTTTTTTCATTGTTTATTTGTTTCATTTTTCAGTCATGTTTTTTTAGTTTCAGATTTCAGTCACATTTTTAGGTTCAAATGTCTTCCTAAATCCTGCATATTAGTTGTTTCACCTGCAATGTATAAGAATTTGCCTCCATGTTTCAGTTTTCAGTCTTGTTTTTTTTCAATTTTTTTATTAATTTCAGTTTTCAGTCATGTTTTTTTAGTTTCAGTTCTCAGTCACCCTTTTAGGTTTGAATGCACTCCTAAATTCTATATATTAGTTGTATAATAACTTATTTCATTTTTTTCTCAATTATTTGTTTTGTTTTCTAGTTGTTAATTTTTTTTAGTCACTGGTAATTTCAGTTTTCAGTTTTTTTCACTATTTTTTACTATTGAGCCACTTGTGATGAGATATATGAAATAAGACTATGATCCATGTATTTCAAAATAGTTTGTATGTACTGGCAACTTATGTTATATATGTCGTAGCTATTTATGTATTAAGCGTGGAACAACCTATATATTAACCTTCCCACAAATTATATATAATAGCAAACGTGTAGCAACTTATTTATCAATTTTAGTTTTCATTATTTGTTGTCACTTTCAATTGTATGTCTTTCTAAATCCTGCATATTAGTTGCCTCACCTACGATGTATAAGTTGTTACAAAAGGGTAGCTATTGCACACACAATTGCCACAAAAGAATTTTCCGCCCAGTTTTAGTTTTCAGTCAAGTTTTTTTTTTCAGTTTTTTTTTTGTTTCAGTTTTTAGTCTTCTTTTTTAATGTATTTTAGTTTCTGTTCTTAGTCACCCTTTTTTAGGTTCGAATGCACTTCTAAACCCTACATATTAGTTGTACTCAATTATTTGTTTTGTTTTCTGGTTGTTAATTTCTTTTTTAGTGACTGGTAATTTCAGTTTCATTTTTTTTCACTGATTTGTACTTGTTGAGCCACTTGTGATGAGATCTACGAAATAAGACTATGATGCATGTGTTTCAAAATAGTTTTTATGTACCAGCAACTTATGTTATATATGTAGTAGCTATTTATGTATTAAGCGTGTAGCAACCTATATATTAACCTTCCAACAAATTATACATACTAGCAAACGTGTAGCAACCTATGTATTAAGCGTGTAGCAACTTATTTGCCAATTTCAGTTTTCATTATTTGTTGTCACTTTCAATTCAAATTTAGTTTTTCAGTGTTTTTTAGTTTCAGTTTGCAGTCTCTTTTTTTTTTAATTTTTTAGTATCAGTTTTCGGTCACCCTTTTAGGTTCGAAAATTCCTTCCTAGGTCCTGCATATTATTTGTCTCACCTACAATGTGTAAGTTGCATATTTTTAGGTTTTCATTCTTTTTTCAGTGTTCTTTTAGTTTCAGTTTTCAGTCTTGTTTTTTTATTTATTTCAGTTTTCATTCACCTTTTAGGTTCGAATGCCTTCCTAAATCCTGCATATTAGTTGCCTCACCTACAGTATATGAGTTGTCATAAAAGAGTAACCATTGCACACATAAGTTGCCACAAATTATGTCATCTATTGGTTTGCACCATGTCATGTTTGCTGGATTGTGTGGTTGTCAATTTTAGTTTTTTTGTAATTTTAGTTTATTGTTGTTTTTCTTTTTTTTCATTGTGTCTACTTTAGTTTTCGGTTTCTATTTGTCAATTTCAGTTAAATTTTTTGTTTGTCAATTTTAGTTTCAGTTCGCAGCAAGTCATGTTTTCTGAAATTTATAATAAATGCCCCGTTTGGCAGCAAGTCATGTTTCCTAGCTTTTTTTTTCATTTTTTTACTTTAGTTTTTTGTTTTTTTATTTCAGTTTTATTTTCTGGTAATTTCAGTTTTAGAGTTGTTAATTTCAGTTAGTTTCTGGTTATTCTTTTTTTTCAGTTTTATGTTTCATTTCTACATTCATGTGTTTTAGTGTTGAGAGGAGCAACCAATCTACGGGAAGGAGCAAATCGGTGGAGAGGAGGAGCAGATTTGGATCCATGGAGTGGGGTTCTAGTTTTGCTGACAGAATTGAAAATGGATACAAAATTCGAAAGTTATACCAATTGAAAGAAAAATGTTTTGGTTTTTTGTTTACTGTCAGCCTGACGTCAGGCTGGTCGGAACGGCATGGGGCTGGGGTCACGCACGAGTGGGTAGCGGCGTGGGCCTGGGGTTGACGTCAGGCTGGTCGGAACGGCATTGGGCTGGGGTCACGCACGAGTGGCTGGGGTAGGTAGCGGCGTGGGGCTGGGGTCGCTCGCTACCGTAGAGCGCGACGGGTCACGAAATATGTGCTATAAAGACGTGTTAGACAGGATATAATAGGTCCTGGCATGCAAGAAAAAAAGCGGCGCAAAAGACCGACGAAGACACAAAGCAAAAATGATTTAGTGCACAGAAGATGCACTCACCGAACAGTCTGGAGGCTAAGGAAATTCATGTGCCAGATAAAGGAAGGTGGAGTCTGGCCAGACTCAATCCGGAGAAAGGAAATACACGCGCTAGACAAAGGATTTTTATAGCTCAAGTTGAATAGCTATAAAACAATATAAGTCGGTTAGGTTTCTTCTGTTTGTTTCATGATTTATGTTTTTCTATCGAGTTTTAGAGGTATCTATATCGGTAGGTTGTCTGTGCATGCGCATTCGTAGAGGTGACAATATGTTTGAACCACCAACTTTCGGTTACTGCCGTGTGGTAATATAAATAGTACTAAATTTATATAACTTTGCTTTATCTATGTGTAGGTTGACAAGGTTTACCATAAGGATGAATCACTACAGGAAAATCAGGCTTTGCCGACTGCCAGTCTCTTTCCCGACTGCCTTTCTCCAGGCAGTCGGCAAAGGGGCTCTTTGCCGACTGTTTTTCTCTGGCAGTCGGCAAAGAGCCTGGCAGTCGGCAAAGCCTCTCCAAGGCAGTCGGCAAAGGCTGGCAGTCGGTAAAGAGGTCTTTGCCGACTGCAAAAGACAGTCGGCAAAGACAGACCGTCGGCAAAAGTGGTCGGACGGGACGGAATTCCGGGCCGTCGGCTTTGCCGACTGCCCTCCGTTAGCAGTCGGCAAAGGCCTGCCCTATTTGCCGACTGCCAAGGAAAGGCAGTCGGCAAAGAAGCTCTTTCCCGACTGCCATGTTAGGCAGTCGGCAAAGATTTTTTTATTATTATTATTTTTTATCCCAGTTTTTTTCTGTGGGCAGTACATATTGTTTGAAATCTCATGTTCAAATTTGGGACCTTTTTATGATATTTTGCTATATTTCATTCAATTATTTTATTTCCTTGCATTTTCTCGCATAGTCCAAATTTGAACTGCAGGTGCATGAAATAATGAAACGCAGCCGTTCGAAAAATAATATTCATGTTGAAGAGTGTATTTTTAGGCCATGTACATGACCCCACTCAAAAAATTGAAGGTCTTGTCCACGACAGATGACCATCCCGATGCGGTATTAGTATTTTTTAATTATAAAAAATCCAAACGAAGTCTGAAAATCACGAAACTTGGCGAGGTGTCATGTTATCATATGCGGATACCATGGTAAAAATTGGACGATGTTTGGAGCAAGTTGCGTCATCTGATGTCCAAAACTCCCATATCTCACATGTGATATCATATGTGATCACATGTGAGATATCAGAGTTTTGGACATCAGACGACGAAACTTATTCGAAACATTTTCAATTTTTTACCATAGTCTCCACATACGATATCATGATGTCTTGCCAAGTTTCGTGATTTTCAGACTACGTTTGAATTTTTTATAATTGAAAAATACTTCTACCGCACCGGGATTGTCATCTCGCGTGGACAAGACCTTCTAATTTTTGGGTGGGCTCATGTACATGGTCTAAAAATACACTCTTCAACATGAATATTATTTTTCGAATGGCTGCGTTTGATTATTTTATGCACCTGCAGTTTAAATTTGGACTATGCGAGAAAATGCAAGGAAATAAAATAATTGTATAAAATATAGCAAAATATCATCAAAAGGTCCCAAATTTGTACATTGTACTTGAAACAATATGTTTAGCCCACAGGAAAAAATTGGAACCAAAAAACCAAAAAAAAAAAAAAAATCTTTGCCGACTGCCGTGGGGAGGCAGTCGGCAAAGGATTTGCCGACTGTATGCAGTCGGTAAAGCCTTTGCCGACTGCCGCTTTACGGCAGTCGGGAAAGGCTCTGTTGTTTTAAAAAAATAAAAAAAAGGAAGGGATAACCCTATCCACTCACACCCCCGCCCACCCCCGCGACCCGCGCGCCCGCCCCCGCGACCCCCGCCTTCACCGCGCCGCCGCCGGCCCCCGCGTGGCCGCGCGCCCGCCCTGCGCCGCCCCGCCGCGGCCGGCCGCGGCCAGATCCGCCGCGCCCCGGCGCCCGCGCGCGGCCGCATGCAGCCGCTGCCCCGCCCCGCCACCGTTCCCGGCCGCGCCGCCCGCACAAAACCCAAGTCACCAACCCCCCGACCCCCGGACAGCACGCACCCCCCCCTCCCCCACAGCGCGGGCCCCGCGTCCCCAAAGCCTCCCCGCAGCCTGAGCCGCCCGCCGAGGCCGGCAAGACAAGCCACCACGCGACCCCGAGCGAGGAGCCGCAGGAAGAAGCTGGCCGCCCCGCCGCGTCCTCCACGGCCGCCGAGCCACGCCGGCACGCCGCGGCCGCGCGTGCGCGGCCCCGGCGCCTCGTCCGCATCACCTCCTCTGCCCCCGCCGCCGCTTTCCCTCCCCCTGGCCGCGCGGCACCGCCCAAAAAAAACCCCCGCCCACCCCCGCGACCCCCGCCTTCACCCGCCTCCGCCGGCCCCGCGTGGCCGCGCCCGCCCTGCGCCGCCCCGCCGCGCCGGCCGCGGCCAGATCCACCGCCCCCGGCCCCCTCGCGCGGCCGCAGTCAGCCGCTGCCCCGCCCCCCGTTCCCCCCCGCCCCCTCCAGCCCGGCCGCCGCCGCCTGCCTCGCAGCTCGCTGCCCCGCCCCGCCGTGGCCAGCCGCGGCCGGCAGCGCCGCCCTGCCCCGGCCTCGTCCCCCCTGCTCCCGGCCAGATCCCCCCTCCCGCCGGCCATCTCCCCTCCCAGCTACTCCGTCCGGCCTCCGGCGCTCGTCCTCCGGGCTCTCCCTGTCGCTGCCCGCTGCGGCGCCGCCCGTTCTCCTCCTTGCCGAGCCGTGTATGTGATGTCGGCCATCGAGCCGTGTATGTGATGTCGGCCATCGAGCCGTGTATGTGATGTCGGCCATCGAGCCGTGTATGTGATGTCGGCCATCGAGCCGTGTATGTGATGTTGAATTCTTTTTGCAGGTTCTGGAAACCTCTCCGTACAAGGGAGGTTCTGCCGAAAATTTGTACTTATATTGTTTTGTTGTGTTTCAGAAAAGCGCGGATCCGAAGTAGCCCCGTGCCTTGGTCGTCGGCCTGCACAGCGTCACCTCGGCACCTTAGGTATAACCCCTCTTCCCATATCATGGTCTAGGTCGCGTCACCAAGTTAGGTGTCTCCCGTCCGAAATTGATACAGTTGGAAGTAGTACTTCCAACCGTATCTGTTTCGGATTGTCCACGTTTTTTGGACAGCCCACGGATGCGTAGATGGGTTAGCTTCCATGTCTTGCTCATGTCTGAGTCGTAGTTTCGGTTGCACCTCCCGGTTGTTCTCCGGATACACACACTCCCTACGGGGACGTGTATCTGGAGAACAGCGGGGAGGTGCTGCCGAAATTCCGATTCAGACGTGGGCATGCATGGAAGCTAACCCATCTACGCATCCGCGGGTGGGATTAGGACCTATCCTTCACCTATTAGCAGGTAGGAACGCCATGTAGATGCAATGCCTGGTTTTACTACTTGCTTATGCATACGTATTACAGAGGATGGCTAACCGTGATTGGATGTACACGGGCTTTGCAAGAAAGGACGAGGATTGGGTTAGGGGGACCTCTAATTTCCTAGACCAAGCATTTGGCCCGGCTGCTAGAGGGTCGATTCGGATGCTAGAGAAATGGAGGGCTTGTCGCGAACTAGGTGTTGAGGACAGTACAGCTCAGGCACGCAAGGATTTCCAGTGGAGTGATAGCGATGATGATGATGATGATGATGATGATGATAGCGATGACGTGGAGCCAACCACTATCGTTCGTGGAGATGCATTCTAATTCATGTATATACTATATTGTTTAATTATTACTTTGTTTTTGCAATTATTACTTTGTTATTATTACTTTGTTATTATTCTAATTCATGTGCTAATTGGTTTAATCTCTGTCTTTGTTTTTGCAGGCATAGGACAAAATGCCGGGCGGAAGTAGACCGCGGCGAAACACAAAGTCGATCTACGCACGGGCCCCGACACCGACAGGCATCGATGACGAGGCGTTGGAGGTGCCGACGTCAGAGGAGACTCGGTCACGTCGTAGGACAGCGAGGGCAGCAGCTCTTTCCCTCAGACGACGTGCAGGAGACCGGAGACGACAGCGAGGAGGAGGAGGGGGAGGAGGAGGAGGGGGAGGAGGAGACACCAGGGGATTCGACTTCCTCAGGTTCGCGCAAGGTCTACCAGCGTGGGATCACACGTCTCCCTAGAGCGACGATCGCCTTGGAGCACCGTCCTGTGATTCGACCTGAAGGTTCTAAGTAAGTAACCATTTATGTTTTTACGACTTATTCATATGACATGTTTAACATTAAAACTTCAGACTAACAATTCTTCTTACTGACTTGTGCAGAGGCTGGCAGATTGTGAGCGGGGGTGGTGCACGCAGTCCGAATGGCATGCTGGGCCTCCTGATTAAGAAGCACTACCCTGGCCTTATCGAACTCGACGACGGGACCAAGGTGGTGCCTTGGCATTGGTCGGACTTCTACAAAGTCAAGGACGCACACGAGGTCCCCATCGCGACAAAGATCAAGATGGAGTTTTGGGTGAGTTCTTATTGCACTGCTTTGTCGATACACATTCGCTGGACGTTTTTGAACTAATGAAACATGTAGGACTGGTTCACATGTGACGAGGGGTACGAGGACCGGGCGTCGGTGGTGCAGGACCGGGCCGCCATGGCGCGGGTGAAGGACATGTACTACGAGGCGCACGTCCAAGTCCTCGTCACCTACTACGCTGACGTGAAGCTTGAGAGGCTGCCACCCGCGGACGCCAAGAAGATGCTCCACTACCCTGAGACCGATGTTGCCAAGGACATCTACATGCAGGTAATTAAGGAACATTGCTTATGATTCCTTCCATGCAAATGAAGTAGAAGACGTTACTACTGATTCATCTTCTGCCATGTCATGTAGTTTCCTGCTGAATGGTGCAAAACATACATGGACTGCTGGGAGGCCATTGTGGACGCCTGGAGAACGCCGGAGTCGTATGAGGAGCGTCGCAGTCGAAGTGAACGTGCCAAGATGAGGCAAGGGCCGGCACACCACCAAGGGAGCCGCTCCCTCGGACAGTACTGTGACGCATGGGTAAGCTTCTGTCGATTTATTTATTTATTTATTTATTTATTCTATCTCATTACGTGTAATCGTCCTTGTGTGTTCCTTGCAGTCCCGCTACCATGACGGGCAGGTCATCAACTTGTACGAGGGCTACGCTTTGTCGAACAAGGGCAAAGCGTCTGATTCGAACAACGTCTTCAGCTCGGCAGATGGGCCCGAGGCATACACCAACCCGAACGTCTATGAAAAGATGGCCCGGTACACCGAGGCGGCTCGCCAGCGCTATGGTCCGGACTACGATCCAACCCAGCAGCCCCTGGACACAGACCTCGTGATGAGGACGGGAGGAGGGAAACCGCACGGCCAGTACTCGATTGCCAACAACGCAATCGATCCGACCAACGTTCCTAGCCTTCGTCAGATTCGTAGGTCCACCAGCACGACCTCCGACGTCCCCATACGCCGTCGGCAGCCGTCCACGTTGGCAGCGGTTCAGGTACCTTCAGTTCCATTCCTCGTTAATTGGTTTTACATATGTACCTAATTACCTGGGTGTGACATTGCAGTCCGAGCTGGCCGAGCTGCGGGCCGCGACAGAGGCCCGAGAGGAGGCCCATCGGCGGGAGATAGCGGCCAGAGAGGAGGCCCATCGGCAGGAGGCTTTGCGCTGGAGGCAGGACTTTGCCAGCTACATTCAGAGCATTCAGATCCCTGGTGCTGTCATGCCTCCTTTACCCGCCACGATGTTCGGTCCAGCACCTATTGACCCTACGGGGAGTACGGTGAGTATATATATTGGTCTCCATTGTTTTCACGAGGTCTGTGTAGCTACTAATGAGATCATGTCTACTTTGTGCAGTCAATGTCAGCGGGTTCGAACCCGACTCCTCCAGATGGACGTTCTCCTGGGTGGCAGGTTGTTTCGCCTCCGACATACTTCGGGCCTCCGGGTGGCGGTCTTCCTCGGCCTCCACAGTACGGGACCGGAGCGGCGGTGAGCTACCCTCTGCCACATACCCACCACGCGCACACCGGGTGGGAGCACCGCTACACGTCGGCGCCGCTCCAGCAAGGCCAGTCCTCATGGTCTTCGTGGCCTTCAGTTCAGGATGAGCATAGGGACCGTGGGTCGCACGAGGAGTGAAGTTCTTTTGGTTTGATGTTGGACTTGCGCACTTGTTTTTTATGTTTCGATGATCTGTGGACTGTATGGATATTAATGCTTATGGATGCTTGGATGTGATCTATATGTGAATTCGTGTTATATATGCGTGCATTTGGCTTATATATATAAATGTGTGATCTGTGTACTTTAAAGTGTGATATGTATATGAAAAAACAGGAGAGAAAAGAGAAAAAAAAAAAATTTTCCAGCTTTGCCGACTGCCCTGGCAGTCGGCAAAGCTGGGCACCACAGCCTGCAAAACCAGGTTTGCCGACCGCCTTCCTGGCAGTCGGGAAAGCCTTTGCCGACTGCTTTTCTCCTGGCAGTCGGGAAAGCCTTTGCCGACTGCCAGGAAGGCGGTCGGCAAAGGAGACGGGACGGGACGGCGACGGAGTCTTTACCGACTGGTTATACGGCCGTCGGGGAAGCCTTTACCGACTGCTGTCCGGAAGGCAGTCGGAAAAGAATTCTTTCCCGACATCTTCTCTCCCGGCACCCCTTTGCCGACTGCCTAGGCGAAAAACGGTCGGCAAAGCCTTTGCCGACCGTTTTTCAGCCTTTGCCGACTGCTTTCGGCAGTCGGCAAAGAGGCCGATTCCTGTAGTGAATGGAGCCACCTCAGAAAAATCGGGTTTATGGTTTGAGTGACTAAGTGGCTAAATGATTGAGTGGTTTAATGGCTCAATGACTAAATGCCTAAGTGGTTAAATGACTGAGTGGCTAAGTGGATGATTCCCTGAGTGCCTTATTGGCTGAGTCGATGGAGTGACAAAGTGGCAGTGACTGAGAGGTCGACTGAGTTGTAGAGTGGCAGAGTGCTGACTGAACTGATGTAACACCCTCGGTGTTACACCATAAATCATCTACTAAAACATGTCATGAGCAGGTTTATGTGTTAATGCATATAATAAAGTGTGTAGATCAATTTCTGTAACTCGAAACGATCAGCAAAAATGCGAAACGAAAGTTGATTCGATAGTCATGTTATATCACTTAGGGTTTAAAACTAAATTTTATTAAGCAAAAATGCTATAGAACATGTATGTGATACTTAAATAAAGTTTGAAGTACAAACTTTGTAGATAACGATGAAATACTTGCGGTCGACAAATGATATTACTAGCTAATATTTCCACTAGCTTAGAAATAGCAAATGGAAAACAAATCCAACTCAAAAACTTAGAAATTTTCAAGTTCGCCGACAGCTAGACATCGTTATGTTTAGCAATTTATTGTGAGAGATTGGGTTAAAGGGTAGGGTAGTGTTATAGCTCAATTTGGTAGTGTCATGTGCCATCTTGAGCATGGTGAAGACGATTTAGGTTTAGGAGCAACCATTTGGTCGTGTTGAAAGCTTTAAAATTCATGCACGACACTTGTTTCAGTTGCCTAGACGTGTGGGCGCGGTCACCAGCGTCGCTGAGCTCGGCCGCATGCGTGCGCTGCCACGCTTGGCTGGCCTCGGCTGCCCCGTCCTGGCCGCCTTAGCTCGGTAGTGTGGGGCTGTTGCTGCTGTCGCTTGCGACGTCGGGCGTGACGCTGCCTGTTCGCCGTGCTGCCCCATTGCGTGGCCACCCATGCCACGATGGAGCCACACCGTCGTAGTTATCTCGTCGTCGCGATTCGTGCACTGCTGCACTGCCTTCTCACTGCCACGCTGCATTGTGGTCGCTCGCTTGCCCCCGCGTGCACGTGGGATGCCTCGGCCATGCTCGTGCCGTCGCCTCGCCTTAATGGAGCTGCAGCCATGCAGGCCATGCCATGCCTATCCGTCTCACACACGCACGTGGTCCGGTCGTGTGTCGCGTAGCTCGGGCGCAGGCGCAGCCGCATGTCCGGCCGACCGCTTGCCACTAAGGCTAGCCGAGTGGTGCCCTGCCGCACCATCTCTCTTCCTCTTCCTCTGTTCTCGCCGCTGCGTCGCGCCCACGTGTGAGCCAGTAGGCAGTCACCTTCCAGCAATTACTAGCGCCAGCACTTTTGCCCTCCCGTCTTATCGCCAACCAAACCCGCACAGCCATAGTGCCGGCCCGGCCAAGCACTAATTTGGTGTTTTCCCTCCGACGTGCCGTTAAGGCCGCATCCTGGCCATGACCGAGGGCAGGCCTCAATTCCTCCACCCGCGTCCAATTGCTTGTGCCACTACACTTGCACTGCTTCCCTCCTCGCCCTACGCGCTTCCGTCCAACTGCTACCGCCCTCACTTCACCGCTGACGCGTCCGTGCCATCGTGGAGCGCCATCGGAAGGCACTGTCGCATGTGGCCAGCCCTGCTCAGGGCATCTCTGGCCGAACCATCTCCACGGGCAGGCTTGTGGTGAGTCACTAGTACTCACTCGCTGTCTCTACAATTTCCGTAAGGCCGTAGCTCACCGGAACTTGGCCGCTGCCGCCGCAGGGTGCTCATCGTCGTGGAGAGGCCATTCTACTGTGTCCCGGCTCATCCAACCGCTGCCCGAAGTTGTGCGTCGTCCTATAGGTGGGGGTCGGCCTCCGAGGTGAGTTAGAGGGCCCCCAGTTGCTCGACGTGGTGGTCTCGTGCCAGCCGACGCCACGCCGACGAGCGCGGTGGTGTTGGGGACCGGCCAGATGTAAAGATGATTGTGGGCGAGGGCCTTTTGGCAAAGGACCCGACTGTAGGAATAGTGTGCATAAGAGTGGCATTAATACTAGGAAGAGCAAGGGCGCTTTTTCAAAAATGCCATGCGCGGGCTCCCTTTCGCCGTGGGCTAGCCTGTCAGAAATTATGTCTTATTTTTTTCCACACTAGGCACATGAAATCTCGGGATGAGATTTTGTTTAAGGGGGATAGATTTATAACACCCTCGGTGTTACACCATAAATCATCTACTAAAACATGTCATGAGCATCATGTTTATGTGTTAATGCATGTAATAAAGTGTGTAGATCAATTCCTGTAACTCAAAACGATCAACAAAAATGCGAGACGAAAGTTGATTTGATAGTCATGTTATATCACTTAGGGTTTAAAATCAATTTTTATTAAGAAAAAATGCTATAGAACATGTATGTGATACTTAAATAAAGTTTGAAGTACAAACTTTGTAGATGACAATGAAATACTTGCAGTCGAAAAATAATATTACTAGCTAATATTTCCACTAGCTTTGAAATCACAAATGGAAAACAAATCCAGCTCAAAAACTTAGAAATTTTCAAGTCTGCTGACAGCTAAACATTGCTATGTTTAGCAATTTATTATGAGAGACTGGGTTAAAGGGTGGTGTAGTGTTATAGCTCAATTTGGTAGTGTCGTGTGCCATCTTGAGCATGGTCAAGACGGTTTAGGTTTAGGAGCAACCGTTTGGTCGTGTTGAACGCTTTAAAATTTGTGCATGACACTTGTTTCGGTTGCCTGGACGTGTGGGCGCGATCACCATCGCAGGGAGCCTCGATGTCGCTAAACTCGATCGTGCACGCACGTGTTACCACGCTTGGCTAGCCTCGGCTGCCCTGTCCTAGCCGCCTTAGCTTAGTAGTGTGGGGCTGTTGCTGCTGTCACTTGTGACATCGGGCGTGACGCTGCCTGCTCGCCATGCTACCCCGCTGCGTGGGCACCCGTGTCGTGGTAGAGCCACGCCAACGTCGTTACCTCATTGTCATGATTCGTGCACTGCGGTAGTGCCTTCTCACTGCCACACTGTGTTGCGGTCGCTCAGTTGCCCCTGTGTGCACATGGGATTCCTCGATCGCGCTCGCACCGTCGCCTCGCCTTAATGGCGCTACGGCCGCGCAGGCCACGCCATGCCTGTTCATCCCACACACGCACGTGGTCCAATCGTATGTCACATAGCTCGGGCGCAGGCGTAGCCACATGTCCGGCTGACCGCTTGCCACCAAGGCTAGTGTTTACACCAAAATTTGGGAGAAGAACGCGGGAACTCGTAGGCTTCTAGAATTATGCCAATCAAGGAGCCGATGGAGTAAAGATTGATATCTGCTGGATCAAATGTGACACTGGATCGATTCTTTCTGAATAACGTCAGCAGATAACGATGATAGGATATGATTGGCATCAAGAAGATACATGTCGGACTCTACAGAAGGGGAAAGATTAGAGTCCAAGTTATTTCAAGATAGGAATATTTCCTTCATACCAAAGATTGTATTAAGTCGTACTCGAGTAGGGTTCATTTTAGGCTCCGGGTATAAATACCAAACCCCAGCTATTGTAAAGGACATCATCCAATCAAATATAAGTCAATTACTTTTTTCGGCTCCGGCCACCCCTTAGGAGTAGGAGTAGAGTAGATCTCGGCGAGTTCTTCAGCAAGTACGGCTACATCGATCCGGTCGACCTCCACTGCTTGTCTGTAAGTACCGTCATGGTTTATACCTCTGTTCGTATGGCTCCATCGATCTGGTCGACCCCCACTGTGACTCTGGTATAGGCTAGTTATCGACTCTTGTCTAATTTAAGTATGGCCTGTGTGATTCTGTCTCACACCCCACTGCTTGAACTAGATCAAGGTCAAGTTATTGGCTCTACCTTAGTATGCAGTCTTTGGTAGATTTATTAAGTTATCAATATTGCTTATTGCTTTTATTGTTTATCTAATTACAACAATATCACTCTATCCGATTGAGATTGATCTAGATCGGCCTTATATATTGTTTAACTCATCGTTTGCTAATCTAAAACTGATCTAATCTACATCTTAAATGACAAGTTATGTTTTTATCGACTGTTTTGTGTCAATCTTAATCATGCATAGCGTGCGGTTAAGGCATGTTCGATCTTGAGTAGATCTATTAGTTAATGAAAACCGTTCCATGGCCCATCATCACGGCCTGTGGGATTCTGCCTCTCACCCCACTGTTGGCACCGTGGAGTGGGGATCGTTGGTTGGTAGACCCGTTCCTGAGGAAGCATGACCTTAACTGTGCGCTATGCCTGAATCGGTTGTTTAGCCGATATCAAATGCTTTCACGAACTATTCACATTACGAGATCATTGAAGTAGAGATAAGTTGAAAGATATGTTAGCCCCATGATCTTGTTATTGTATTATGGCCTGCATAATTCTGCCTTATGCCCCACTGGTCATGGCGATAGATGAGATCTAACATGTTCATTAGATTTATCTTTATTAAATGATTAAGTGATGTTGAATTGTTTCTTTATATAAAGAGGAGTTCGGTTACTAATAATCATTGGCTCAGTACAAACCAATTACTATTGATATCTTATTGCTATTGATTAATATTTGCTTAAATAACATTTATCCTGAATGACAATCGATTCTTCTTATACAACCCCATGAGCTTTAACCGATTCATTCTTGCGAATATACTGGGATCAACTATTTAGTCGATGTCCTCTCATATCGGCTCTTAGAGCCGCACATTTGGGACTGTCTGGCAAAACCGGCATGTTCCGCCCTTAATTACTGATGAACTTTCTCTTCTTGTCAATTGTAGGATCAAATTGACTGGCACATCTCGGGAGGATTGCGCAGGATCAACCACCCTTGCGCTGAAGCTAGGCAGATCTGCTCCATCGAGCGGACCCTTCTGGCTTGCTGCATGTAACTTTAGCATAGAGACGAAAATTTTGTGTCGACAGCTAGCTGAGCGGTGCCCTACCGCACCATCTCTCTTCCTCTTCCTCTGTTCTTGCCGTCGCATCGCGCCCACGTGTGAGCCAATAGGCGGTCACCTTTTAGCAATTACTAGTGCCAGCACTTTCGCCCTCCTGTTTTATCGCCAACCGAACCCGCACAGCCATAATGGTGGCCCGGCCAGGCGCTAAATTGGTGTTTTCCCTCCGGCGTGCCGTTAAGGCCGCATACTAGCCATGACTGAGGGCAGGACTCAATTCCTCCACCCGAGTCCAATTGCTTGTGCCACTGCACTCGCACTGCTTCCCTCCTCGCCGTGCGCGCTTCTATCCAACCGCTACCACCCTTACTTTGCCGCTGACACGTCCATGCCACTGTGGAGCGCCGTCGGAAGGCACTGTCGCACATGGCCAGCCCGGCTCAAGGCATCTTTAGCTGAACCATCTCCATGGGCAGGCTTGTGGTGAGTCACTGGTACTCACCCGCTGTCTCTACCATTTTCGTATGGCTGTAGCTTATCCAAAGTTGGCTGCCGCTGCCGCAGGGTGCTCATCATCGTGGAGAGGCCATTCTACTACGTCCCGGCTCTTCTAATCGCTACCCAAAGTTGTGTGTCGTCCTATAGGTGGGGGTCGGCCTCCTAGGTGAGTCGGAGGGGCCCCCGGTTGCCTGGTGTGGCGGTCCCGTGCCAACCAACGCCACACCAGTGAGCACGGTGGTGCTGGGGACTGGCCGAATGTAAAGATGATTGGGGATGAGGGCCTTTTAGCAAAGGACCCTACTGTAGGAATAGTGTGCATAAGAGTGGTGTTAATACTAGGAAGAGCAATTGCGCTTTTGCAAAAGTGCCACGCGCGGGCTCCCTTCCGCCGTGGGCTAGCCTGTATGCATGGGCCGTGCGAGCACACGCGCGTCGCGCGCGCGTGTGGGCCACGCCCACGTGGTGGTGGGCTACACGGGTGGAATTCATTTTTCCTTTTCTTAAGGAATTAGAAATAGATTTTCATTTGTATTTCTGAGCTAAACTGTGGTAAATCATATAAAATTATGTAGGTATCCAAAAATTGTGAAACCAATTTTGTTAAGTTCCTAAAATTATGCTCTATCTATTAGTATATTTAGTTCATATATATACTTGTTGATACCAGGAGCTATTAAATCAATTGAGAGTCCTTAATATTATTAGGTAAAATGTTGTAGGAATTTTTGTGGTAAATTGGTGATAGCTTTAGCTTTGAAAATTTTACAGTAGCTTCATGGTATTATTATGTGCTTACTATAATTTTTGTAGCTTTAGAATAGACTAAACATAAGGGTAGTTAAATGTTCTTTGTTTCAAATATACATTAAATCATTAGTGAAAATGAAGATATATCCTTCATTTGTAAAGCTAGGTGTTTGTTAGTTGAACTCAACACTTTACTTGAGGAAGATGATAGTTAGCTTAGTATCTTAGTCATTAGAGCAAGCTTAGTAGTTTACCATGGGTATTCTTATTTTAAGAGTTGTTGTTCCCAAAATGCTAAGTGTTGCATCATCATCGCATGCATATAGAGAACGAGTTGGTGGAGCTCATGACCATTGGAGATCATGAGTTCAAGGAAATCATCAAGGAGTATGATGAGGAGATTCTCGTGCAGGAAGAGGTCCCGGAGCCACCACTGACTGACTGAGCTGACACCCCGCCTACCCAAGGCAAGCCTCTGTGCATAACCCTTATTTTGAATAATCACTAAATACTAAATATATATATATGTGATGTGCATTTACGTTACAGGCTTATTGTTGAAACTACATGCATAGATATATCTACCTATGAGTCCTACTAGCTTAGGTCGAGTAGCTAGTATGCTTAGGTTTTGCGATAGCGTGAGTAACCTGCCCTTACTCACAATAAGTGATTGTTATTATTACTCTCATGATAAAATGGTGAAAGGAAATGGAGACCGAGCAGGGATATGGTATGGGTATTGGTGGGTGTAAGAGGTTGTGTTCTGCGGCCAATGGGGCATAGCTTAGTTACACTGTTTTCCCTGTCCATGTCAGTTAAGGACCGACCGTTGCATTGGATTCTAGTCAGGTCACAGACTTATTATCCTGAGCAGATACTTATTTATGGGAGCAGAGAAGGCTAGTTGCTCCCTTGTCGTGGGTTTTGGCTCTTTTTGGATCGACTGATTGGAGATGGGGATGGTGGAGGTCTAAGCACCACACTGAGTCTAGGACTCAGGTGTGGGGGCTTGGAGTATAAGTTTAGACGGGGATCTAGACCCCTTGACAAGAGTGATGGGTTGGTCCTGTTTGTGCCTAGGGTACAAGTAGGGCATGTGTTTTAGGGTACCCAGCTGGACTACATTGGTTCACGAATCGCCGTGTAATATGGTACGACTTGTCTATGATCTAGCATCATAGTAAGAACTAGAAGATGAAATATGGTGAAATAGATCTGATTGCTCAACTCTTGCTTGAAGGTAGAACCGGTGCTTACATAGAACGGTTAGCTAATGAACTAATCATGACTACTAATAAAACACATACATAAGGATTCACTACTAGTATTGCTTTTTGTAAAAAGGAAACCCAGCAAATCATAAAGCTTATCATATCATTTGGAGTCAGGAAATTATTCCCACTAGTCGGGTAAGTCTTGCGAGTACATTGTGTACTCAGGGTTTATTTACCCCTATTGTAGGTGCAGCTTGAGGAATGGCTGTTGTGTGGAGGATTCTTCTGGTGGGCACATACAGATCCTTATATCTTATCATTAGATGTTTATTTCAATTCCGCTGTTTAAATTCCGCACTCTGAACTTGGTATTGTAATAATGTATTTTTGAGAACTCTTGTTGTATGAAAGGGACTAAGTATTGTAAACTCATTCTCATTATTGGATCCTGGAGAAAAAAACGTCGATTATTCGAGTTCTCCCTTGGGGTGTGCTCGACGGAACCATCCGATGTAGCTTACTTTCAGGGTGGTTAGTGTTTGGTGGAAGACGAGCACCTCCGAAAGCATGCTATTTTGGGCGGTTCTGCCACAACTGAGTGGCTAAGTGGTTGAGTAGCTGGGTTGGCGATTCCTTGAGTGGTCGAGTGCTAAGTGACTGAATGTGACTGAGAGTGGCTGAATGACTATATATGTAGCTAAGCGACTAAGTGCATATATTGTACCATTAGTATGTTAATAATACTTAATTTTATGCATTCCAGAAATGAGTCTTCAGCTACTATATTATCCTTTTATGTTAGCCTTAATATTACTTTTAAGAGTCATAAGCTCCGGTGTTAGGACAATTGTCAAATTGATTACTAAAATATTTTGGCCCTTCAAATAAGTCACACTTCATAATAATCAAATTGATGTGGTCCCTTTTGCAGGTTGTTCTTTACCTAGAGCTTAATTAGGATCTGTTGAGCTTATGAAGTTAGGGTTGACTTCTTGTGCTTTGTTTTTGTGTGCTTGGTTGGTTGAAAGGGAAGCTCGTGGCGACCATGATTCCGAAGAGCGACTTCACCACCCTATCCAATTCCCACAAGTAAATGCTTGTGCTACTTTTAATACATGTTAGTATGAATTTTGGGGAAATTTGGTTATGTATATAATTGTTTTGTGCATTAGGATGCAACCTTCATTCTTTTCTACTACTCTAGGATTTAATAACAAGATTCACATGATTTTGACCATGGTAAAATGTGTTGTTGATGCATGAAAACTAGAATTATATTAGACATACTAGTATATTGCCCGTGCTAACGCTTCGGCAACATCTAGATAACATACTTTAAACAGTAACAGTGTCGCATGTGGATATAAATATAAAACTCGTTCATAAAGGAGGAATCTCGTGCTAACGCTACATCGACACCTAGGTAACACATATTAAATAGTCATAGTGAACATGCACATGGATATCAATAGAAAACTCATTCATAAAGGAAGAATTATCTATTTCATTAAATTCTGTTATTTGTTCACTATTCTAGAGGAATTACAGTGGGCATTAAAAACAGGAACAGTAGCTCGAATCAGATGCATCCTCAATGGCATAGCGAAACCATAGCTCGAATTAGAAGTGCTCTGGGGCCGGAGCAAGGAGAGCACCAATGAGCAAAGACCATAGCGAAACCCGTGGCCGGTGACTGTGTGTCGAAGCTTTGGGCTTAGGCATCATCAGATCTGGTTGCGCGTAAAGAAGACACGCCGCAGGGCAAAGAACAGTGAAGCCAACCAGGCGGCGTACGTCGTGGCGTTCTAATTCGACTGCCGCTTCAAGCGGCGCTGCCCAGCGCCGTCATCTGCTCCCTATTCCTCTCGGGTTGGGACGGCGTCCTCGGGCGGCGGCGCCATGGGGAACTGCGAGCAGTGGCATGGCGCCTCGCTACGCCTAACCTCTCCCGCCGGCTTGCCGCTGCCACACACACGCGAGGTGAGGTGCTGGAGGACCCTCTGTTGGTGACCTGAGACAAACACTTGATTGTAATGACATTGCCTTACTTGAATAAATGACGAAGTATGAATAATAAAATAAAACAGGAGAAATCCAGATTATAAAAAAAATCGCAATTGTGGTGGTTCAAAATGCCATACCTCACTCAAAGGATGCATAATATTTGCGCCACCATATATCAGCAACAAAGTTTGCATTCATCAAATCAGTTGCACTTGCTGTTGCTTTGCCATTTACTTGCTTGACATCCCTGACCTTGAATTGAAATAGAAAACATTCCAAGTGCAGGGATATCAATCAAGGTGATGCTGCAATTAGCAGCAACTAACCTTTCTGTTGCCACTTTGGTTGCACAAGCACACCGCCAGACAAATCGCCCGAGCAAACCTACACATATCAACATAAAATTTAAATTAGGCAAATGATAGAATATTCAGCAAGATTATAAACTTTTATCTGCTGAATATCATGATGAGCTTGATTCACAAGATACGCCATGTTCGCTTGGCTTATAAGCCATACTTTTTCAGCCAACGAATAATATTTTTCTCTCACAACAAATCAGTCAACAGTACTTTCAGCCATGGCTTATCAGCCAAGCGAACATGGCAATAGTTTGGCATCAGCATGTAGGGAAAAATATCTCTAACAGCTAGAGTTACTAAATCATCCACCATACTCGTCTTCCATCATCTGAGGGAGATCCCAGCTGGTAAATCATAACATGGACTTGGACACCTAAAGAACCCAATAGTTACTGATATTGCTTGTGTTCATACAATTACCAGATATAAATACCATTCAAAATTTATTTGCAATAGGCATACTGTGTCTAGCTAGCTCGTCTATGAGATTGTTATAGTACTCTAACCCTTTTGGATTAATAGCACCTATTTAATTTAAGAAAGTTTAATCCAAGATCCTTAAAATTTGTTGCTTCATACACGATAAAGTTTCTGCACAAAAATGGTTATACTTGGTATAAGCCTGGACCAGGAGACAGAGAATCTATATGCCTCCAGGTTATTGTCAGTTATAGTATATTGCCCATGCTAACACTACGGCGACACAAAAAAGAACATAGATCAACCAAAGTATGATATATGTTTGGGTAATCAAGAAACCAACCACTACGCTAGATTTGCACATCACTGTCGGATTTGTGAGAACCAGCAGTGATGTACCTTCACTGCCGGTTATGAGCTTGAAAATGAAAAAATGATTGGGGCTGGGCTAAAACCGGCAGTGAAGGACCACATCACTGCCGGTTTGTGGCTTGAACCGGTAGTATTTTGGCAAGCACTCATCACTGTCGGTTTAAGCCAAGAGCCGACAGTGATTGGGCTCTATCACTGTCGGTTCTAGCCAAGAACTGATGGTGATAAGCCTACAACGCAAAAAGGCTGTAGCCGTCCTCTCCTTCCTCCTCTCTTCCATCCCAAGAACAGAGGCGCGCGTTTGGATCCTTCCCTCCATTGTTGCGGCTGCTCTTCACCATGAAGATAGTGCTTGGATTTTGAAGAATGGCTTGATCTTTTTGCTTTAAGGTTAGTAACAAACATCAACTCCTTTGATTTTGTTGCTTAATTAGCTTCGTTTTGATGGCTACATTGCTTGATTCTCATTCTAGTTCTTTCTCCATTCTAGAGAGCACTTTTCCAATTGGACATTTGTGTCAGGCTCAAATTGTGGTGAATCCGTCATCCAAAAGGTTGGTGTCTATGAACATATTTAAATTCCTAGCTAATTATTCCATGGTGGTCAAGATCATCATTGTTAGTATGTGATGCTATAATTAGTTCTTAGAAGTAGACTAGAATAGTTGTTCTTCAATATTGTGCAATAATTATTTTTACTACGATTTTTAATTTACAGGGCCAGGGTTACCAATTTCAATTTTCCAATAATTAGTGTACAATAATATTTTCCAGAAATGGTACTTTTGAGCTACAATTGTTGTTCATGAAGCTCGATTTCTTATTAATTCTTTGTAATTACTATCTTAGTATTTTTTTATGCAGAGATGGATTGAGAGTGGATGCATCTGTCCTGAACGGACAAGCGGTACATGCATGGCGTCAGCTAGTTTATCACCGATGCCAAAGCCCATGCTGGGAATGGAAACACTATCTTCTGCCCATGCAAAGATTGCAAGAATCATAGGAACTTTCATCAAATTAAGTCTATACGATCGCACTTGATTACCAGGGGGTTCATGCCAAACTATACGATATGGAATATGTATGGCGAGGTTGGTGTGAATGTTCTGCAGGAAAACGATGATGATGTGGACATGCCTAACGTAGCCATCCACGATGCTGACAAGGAACCCAGTGTCAACATGAAACCTATGGCCATAGTTAATAATGTGTTTAGGAACACGTTAGCTGATGACACCGAGGATAACGATGGCATTTCTCAGCTGCTACGTAATGTAGAGACCGCATGTCTTAGTGAAAGACAGCTAAGAAAGCTAGAGAAAATGAGACAAGATGGCAAAACACCATTGTATAGGGATTGTCCAATGAGCAATCTGGAAGCTGACATCATGCTGTTAGAGTTCAAATCGACAAACGGATTGAGCGATAAAGGCTTCGATCAGTTGTAAGGTATAATAAGGAAAATGCTCCCAGAAAAAAATGAGTTGCTAGAAAAGACATACTTGGCCAAGCAAATGATCTGCCCCATCGGCCTCGAGGTTGAAAAAATTCACACGTGTTCCAATGATTGCATATTGTACCGTGGAGAAAAATACAAAGACTTGGATAAGTGCCCCAAGTGTGAAGCTCCACGGTATAAGGAAGGGCCGTCGAATGAGGGCACCAAGACCAGAGGAGGTCCCGTAAAGGTCATTTGGTATTTTCCTATAGCTCTCCGGGTGCATAGGCTATTTGCATGTGCAAAGTTAGCCAAGCTGTTGCGCTGGCATGGCGAAGAGCGTAAGAAAGATACAATGATGAGGTACCCCGCCGATGGGCATGACTGGAGGGCTATCAATACTATGTTCTATAAGGACATTGGTGGAGAGGTAAGGCACCTTTGGTTTGCTTTGAGCACAGATGGGATGAATCCTTTCGACCAGGTTAGAAGCAATCATAGCACCTAGCCAGTGACGCTCTATATATACAACCTTCCACCTTGGGTCTATATGAAGCGATCGTACATCCAGATGCCACTACTGATCCAAGGGCCAAGACAGCCTGGGAATGACATCGATGTGTTTCTGGAACCAGTGATCGATGAACTAGTGGAGATGTTTGAAAAGGATGTGCCGGATGTTTAGGACGAGTACAAAAAGGAACATGTCATGATCAAGGGAGTACTTATCGCTACAATCACCGACCTGCCAGGTCGAGGTTCGTTGTCCGAAGAGAAGACAAAAGGCTATACTGGATGTGTCGAGTGCTTGGACGACACCAATGCGGCAAATCTGCCAAATAACTCAAAGATAGTTTATATGGGACACCGTAGGTTCCTACCTAAGGATCACCCTTACCTCAGGAACAGAAAAGATTTCAACGGTGCTATTGAGAAATGCTTAGCTCCAAAATATCGAGACGGGCCTGCGATACTTCAAGAACTCAGCAAACTGGAGGTTGTCCTTAGGAAGGGGGACAATGCAGTAGCAGCACCTGATGGGAGCGTTTGGAAGAAAAACCTAGTTTTCTAGAAACTACCTTACTGGCCATTTCTGAGTGTACGCCACTGTCTTAATCCCATGCACATCACTAAAAACATGTGCGCTAACACTCTTAACACCTTGATGGACACCGAGGGGACATCGAAGGATTCACTAGCCACACGCCTGGACATGCAACACTTAGGAATTAGGAAGGAGCTGCATCCCGTGGAGCTAGAGAATGGCCAGTTTGAACTTCTGGTTGCGTCATGGACATTGAAGAAGGAAGAAAAGCATGCGCTTATTTCTTTCTTCAATGAACTCAAAGTCCCGATGGGCTACTGTGCGAACCCGAAGAGGCTAGTGAACATGAGAGAACTCAAGTTCCACTGTGGCCCTATGAAGGCCCATGACTGTCATGTCATTATGACTTAGCTGCTCCCTGTTGCCCTATGTGGTATCCTCCCCCCAAAGGTTCGTGCCCCAATCATAAAGCTTTGCTCGTTCTTCAACGTGATCTCAAAAAAGGTCATTGATGTGTCCATGCTAGAGCAGCTGTAGCGGGACATAGCCAAAACTCTCGTTAGGCTTGAGATGCATTTTCCGCCGACTTACTTTGATATCTCATTGCATCTGCTCATTCATCTTGTTGACCAAATTAGAGCCCTTGGCCCAATATACCTACATCAGATGTTTCCTTTCAAAAGATTAATGAAAGTTTTTAGGAGGTATGTTAGGAACAGATTCAGGCCAGAAGGAGGCATGGTTGAAGGATGGTCAATGGAGGCCATTAAGTTCTACACATATTATCTAGACATCAAAAGGGTCGGAGTTCTAGAATCTCGTCATGAGGGAAGACTATGTGACAAAGGAACGATCAGGGAGAAATCTGTTATAGTAGATGACCCTATTTCTTTTAGACAGGCACAGTTCACTATTCTCCAGCAAGCCGAGGGTGTGATGCCATACATTGATGAGCATAGGCAATCGCTGCAAACTCTGTATCTGAGCAGGTCATAGGCTTGGCTAGATAAAAAACATAAGGAGGAATTTGTTAGCTGGTTGCGACGTCGTTTGCTTGGAATAAAGTTGGGTAATCAACTTGATGCCTTAGCCAAGGGGCCTTCGAGTACATATCTTAAGTACCAAGGGTATGAGATTAATGGATTCACATTTTACACAAAAAAGCAAGATGGAAAGAGCACATACCAAAATTGTGGTGTTCATTTTGATGCTCACGACGAGAACGGCAACGTGCAGGCGACATACTATGCTTTCATAGAGGAGATATGGGAGCTAGCCTATGGTCCATTGAAGGCAGATCTTTTTCACTGCCAGTGGGTCTAGCTCGAGGAAATCAACACTAACAGTGAAGGGTTCACTATCGTTGATCTCACTAAGATCGCATACAGAGACGACCCCTTCGTCCTTGTAAGAGATGTTATGCAAGTCTTCTATGTAAGGGACAACAAGACAAAAGGAAGACTAAAAGTAGTCCTAGAAGGGAAAAGGAAGATTGTCGGTGTCGATGGAGTGAGGGACGAAGATGACTACAGGGGCTATCACGAAATGCATCCATTCGAGGAGAACGTACCCCTACCTATCCTTCAAGAGGGTGACGAATCTGTTTACGTATGAATTGATCACAATGAGGCCCCTATTGTTGATGCACCTAAAGATAGTTAGATTATTGTTAACTATGTAATCATTATGTAGACGTTGTATCAGTAATTCGCACTGAATATTTAATTTATATTTTGTGCGCATCTCTACAATTTAATTATTGACTATGTAATCAAATATTAAGATGATGCTCACAAACACTATTATTTGATAATTATAGACCATTAATTAATTATCATAGAATTAAATAATCAAGACATAAATTTTGGTGTTATTTTAGAATATAAACTAACTGCATCATTTCTATTAATAAATATATAAAGAAAAGCAAACTAACCGAACTCTCTATCCTAGCTCAGCGGTTAAGGCCGCACACTTTGTACTCTAAGACCTACGCTCGAATCCCAGGCGGGCCAAACTTTTTTGATTTTGTATTTATTATTTAGTAGTGCATTACGATGGGATAAAAGAAAAAAATAAAACCATTCTAATCGAACTTCCTATCCTAACTCAGCGGTTAAGGCTGTGCACTCTCGACCTCGTGACCTGCGCTCGAATCTCAGGCGAGCCAAACTTTTTTATATTTTTTACAAAAATGTTGCGATGGAAGGCTCCAAACCGACAGTGTTTTTTTATATTTTTTACTAAAAGATGGCGGCAGGGCCCTTCACTGCCGATTTTGGTTTTAAAACTGACAGTGATAGCTTCTATCATAGTCGGTTGCTCAAACCGACACAGAAGGCCCAATTCACTGTCGGTTTTTAAACTAAAACCGATAGTGATGTATAGGTGCTCCTTACATGCCAACAATGCTCCCATGACCACAACAGTTGGAACACTACTCCCACCTACCCCGACAACTTTAGTTTAGAAATAAAAATGTACCACGACTGCTAGCCCCTATAAAATGGTCCTCGGCCAGGAGCTAGCGTCTCCATGGTTTCAGCCAGGCCTTATCAGCCATGATACAATGTTTTCTTCTCACAGCAAACCATAGATATCGTTATGCATCATAGTCCACCAAAATGGTGCACACATGAGGTACTAGAAGAATGCTACTGAGGTACACATGAGGTGGTTAAATTATAATATGTTGATACACATTGATGGTAACACTGACCAGTACACAAATAGGTATTTGTTATCGTATAAGGAATTTTAGTGTAAGGTCTTTGTTATCGTATATGTAACTTATTTCTAATTTTTTGTAATTTTTTAATGTATTTCATTACTATCTAAATAAATATATCGTTCTTGTTAAAACTTTCCCACTGTAGTATCTAAATAAATATATCCTTTACATATATGCACCTTCACTGTCGGTTTTATTTAGAAACTGACAGTGATAGCCACCTTCACTGTTGGTTCTATTTAGAAACCGACAGTGATTACCACCTTCACTGTCGGTTCTATTTAAAAATTGGCAGTGATATCCATGCTCCCCTATATAAAACAAACTGCCGACCACATACATCGATCCCACCCACCCACGAACTCTCTCAGTCTCATTTCTCATGTTTCACTCTCACTTCTCAAGACATCCACTCTCTCTCTCTCTCTACGTGATTTGGTCAAGGCTCCTGCATTTTTCAATGGTATTGATATATTGTCTTCTCCAATATTGTATCTATATTCATTTGATCTATATTTATATTCATGTTTCTTTGCATTCTACATTTATATATATTCATATTCCTTGCATTGGATCTATATTTAATTATGTTGCCACATTTTACTTGGAAGAATTTTTTTGTGTATATATTTTATGTTCATATTTTTTTTTGCATTTTATCGATCAGGTGGTATGAACAACGGACCTCCCCCACCACAAGAACTAGGTTTCCACCCTGGCGATGAGTCATTCGCTCCTAATGTGACCATTCCACGGTTCCCTGTTCCAGCTATTGTATGAAATATTTTCCAACATCTTTTGTTTTTTGATGCTAACAAATAAGTGTAATTAGTTTAATATCATTGTTGCATGCATATATGTTGCAAACTATATCCCCAATAGATTGACTGCGAACAACACTTGGTTCTTTATCTCGGACATCGTCGAGAACACAGCATCTAATGCAAGTGGTTGACTATGGACGTGTGAACTCAGTTTTTTCATTCCTGTGAGGGGTTCAAATCATCGGAACCATATCCATGGGACAGGAATACAGAGCCCAAACATGATAAGCGCCCAATTAAGTGTCGTGTGTATCTGTTTAGAGGCACTTCGACGTATTTGCTATGATGTGCCTGATTTCTCGCACTTCAAGGCACTTGCTTTGAATGCTGGTGATATCCTCATCCCATAAGCAAGCGAATGGTTTGCAAGCTACAACCATGCGGATGTGGTAAAATGGTCACTTATACCTGAGTCATGGTTATTTGTTGTTTATTATTGTAATAACATTCTCTATTTTTTTTTCTTTTTCTCCGCATGCAGATTGCGCTACAGGACCTTACCTATGCTGCATGTGGCTTGTGGGCCATTCTAGACCAAGCTACGAAGCAACCCGGGTACGATTGGGACTTTTGCAATGGAAACCTCGGCCAGCTCACTATAGAAGGACGCCAGTACTGCATAAGGATTACTAACATAGGCAGTGGTCGTTCAGTAGGTTACATCTATGGCTAACCATTCTTTCGGTATTGTGAGGCATGAGAGAGTGCACTCATACAGGCATTGGACTTCATCGATACAAGCGGATACATAATCCGTGACATCAACTACCATATATGGCTACATAGGCATGTTAGTGTGCGTGGCTCGATCGATCCCGACAGTGATTCTCATAGTAATTAATGTTTATTTAACTAGGTTTTCAAGGTCGTAGTTTAATTGGGTTCTAATTTTAATATGTACGGCTTTGTGTGTTTAATTATTGTCATGCATGTAATTCGTGTAACATTTGTTGGGCAATTAGAAATATACATTCCGATGTCATATTGGTCTCAAAATTATTCTCAGACTTGCACATGCCACGTGTGAAGGAAACACCAAGTTTGAGATTTTCCGGAGATGGTTTGCTACTTTCTGAGGTTTAATTGAATTTCCGCGCGATGAGATCTGGAATGGTGCCAAACTTTTACACAGGCTCTAATGTGCCCTAGGGATAAGAATTTTGTGGAGGTGAATGAAAAAATCTATTGGGCCCAAGATGAAATTAACCCTCTTTTGTCTCATTTGGCACAGAAAAAAAATATAATAAAAAAATGATTAGAAAAACCTAAGATCCTGTGTGAGGTTTTAATTTGGGTGTACATGTTTGCCAAAAAAATTTCAAGCCATTTCGACATAGGCGGAGTTATTGTGCCCTTTCATCGAACCATGACTATACACATAGGTTATCAAGGATTCTATGGTTCATAGGCATTCCGGTGTCGTATTGGTCACAAACTTTTTCTTAGGATTGCACGTGCCATGTGTGAACGAAATACCAAGTTTGGGATTTTTCGGAGATGGTTTGCTACTTTCTGAGGTTTAATTGAATTTCCACGCGACGAGATAGTTTAATTATATATTGAACTGAGTCTACCCACGAAAAGATCTGGAATGGTGCCAAACTTTTACACAGGCTCTAATGTGCCCTATGGATAAGAATTTTGTCGAGGTGGATGAAAAAATCTATTGGGTCCAAGATGAAATTCACCCCCTTTTGTCTTATTCAGCACACAGAAAAATATAATTAATAAAAAATGATTAGAAAAACCTAAGATCCTGTGTGGGATCTTAATTTGGGTGTACAAGCTTGCCAAAAAAATTTCAAGCCATTTCAACATAGGAATACATATGCTTCTATTTATTTAGTATATAAAAGAATTTTTTTTAATATATATAAACATCACTGTCGGTTTCAAAAAATCGACAGTGATGAGAAGAAACCAACACTGATGCTTGTTATCACTGTCGGTTTATTTTGAAAACCGGCAGTGATATATAAAAAATTAAAAAAAATTATGCCAGCCCCCGTGTTTGAGCTTGGGTCTCGGGCTACAGAGTTCAGACACTTAACCAAAAAAAAATTTCAAGCCATTTCGATATAGGAATACATATGCTTAATAAATTATAAAATTAAACCAAAAAAATTGGGCCGCCCGGGATTCGAACACGGGTATCGGGGGCTGAGTTGCGGGGACTTAACCATTGAGCCAATAGGAGGTATTCGAAAAGTGTGGAAAAGATAAGTTACTTATGTTGCAACCGCTACACTGCAAGCACTGCCGGTTTAAAGAATGGCCCGACAGTGATGTACCCCCATCACTGTCGGTTTCTACTTACAACCGGCAGTGATGTACCCCCATCACTGTCGGTTTCTAATTAGAACCGGCAGTGATGAGGTCTGGTATAAAAGCCCGCAGCGGGTTGAAAAATTTAAACCCCACGCCAACCGTTCCTA
Source organism: Miscanthus floridulus (assembly GCF_019320115.1). Classification (NCBI taxonomy): domain Eukaryota; kingdom Viridiplantae; phylum Streptophyta; class Magnoliopsida; order Poales; family Poaceae; genus Miscanthus; species Miscanthus floridulus. The sequence goes on along the minus strand of NC_089587.1, from coordinate 186,727,434 downwards.
GCCCCGCGCTCCTCTTCTTCGACGCCGACGCCCGTGCATCGCCCCAAGCCGGAGCACCCGTCCACCGCCCCCCGCGCCGCTATTCCTAGCCCCACGCTCCTATTCTTTGATGCCGAGGCCCGTGCATCGCCCCACGTCGGAGCAACCATCCACCGCACCCCGCACCGCCGTTCCTAGCCCTATACTCCTCTTCTTCGACGCCGACTCCCGTGCACCACCCCACGCCGGAGCACTCCCCACGCCGTCCACCGCCAGACACCGGAGCACCACCGAGGCCTTCAGGAGTGCGCGCGGACAGCTGCTTTCCCACCCCCACGGTGAGTGCGTGGCTCACTGCCCGCTAAGTGTTCGATAAAATGTCCCACGGTTGTTGTCTTCCCAATAGCAGCCGATTCCTATTCGATTGAGTTACATGCTGTTACTCCTTGGTTTAGCTATAGGTAGAGTGTCAATTGATGGATTCTTGTCAAATGTGTACAGGTATAATCGCTATAGGTAGAGTGTCAATTGATTTTGATGGAATGTATAGCATGCTTAAAAAAGGCATCTATAGATGTTTGTTCCAGAAAAAAAGTTAAAAACAACTTTTAAAATTGGCTCGGCAGCAGCAGCAAGTATGATTACTAAACCACATTGATCTCTGAATAATAGACAGTCCAATTATTGAGGTTATTTTTTTATCATGTCAAGGATAAAGAACCTTAAATAGATTTAGTTTGGCCATATAACTTGAATAATAACTCTTGTTCAGTGAGTTACCATTACCACTTACCACATGCCTAATTTACTTAAATGTATAGGCAACCATGGCATGGTATTTAGTGCATGTTGGTCACATGCCTAGGATTTATCGAACCTGGGAAGATTTCTATGCTCAAGTCAATTGCTACCCTGGTAATTTGCACAAAAAATATAACACAGAAGCTGAAGCTTTGAGGGCCTACTATAGTCATCCGGCCTACCTTGCAAACCATGGACAACCGGCCTACTATGGTCCAATGAATATAAACCATGGGCATACACTAGCACTGGAGATCGAAGAGAAGCCATCCGCCGGAGATGTGAAGATTAGGAGAATTGCTCCTTGGTCTTGGAAAAATGTCATGCTTTTATTTATGGCTATGGTCATCACTTTTCTTATTTGGAAGTTGATGTAGGCTTAGTTTCATAGAACAGTAGGTGGACTTTGTTGTATGTGGTCAATCAAACAATGAATTTGTTCTAGGTGAACATATGCTATTATTTGACTTTGTTGTATGTGGACTTATTATTAGACTTTGCATTAAACATATTATATATATATGAACATATGCTATTAGTAGTGGTCCGCGATCAAAACTAACCACGGTCGTGTCACAGCCATGACTCATCGTCGCCTGTTACCCCATCGCCGAAGAACTAATCAGCAACAAGAAGCGGCTGATATCGCTAGGACGGGAGAGCCGCATGATCCGACAAACAGTGACAGTGTCAATCAGGTCGGTGAGAATGAGCAGCCATGGACCCCGTCTAGCCTACTCGATCTGGGTCAAAATGACCAAGATGGCCAGGTAACTTTGGTATCATGTCACTATGTAGCCACACACGCTAATGAATTGAGAGGGTCATAGCTTACTTGGTGTCTCTAGCAAGAGCCTTCGCTGGTCGGGGAGCCAGAGGGTTCGGGTAGCAGGAAGGCCAGATCCAAGCGAGGCGTGTCAAAGATTCCTATTGGTAGGAATGCACACTGGCACATTACTAAGTTCGATGAATTCAGGGATCCACTCTCACCGCCTATAGCTTTGACCAAATACAAGACTATCATCGGGTTACTTGTTAGGGACTTCATCCCGATTAAGTATAGGAAGTGGATTGGGAAAGATAATGACCGGTGGAGGGTTCCCGAAAGCGAGAAGGATTACATATGGGATGTCAAGATCCCAGAGTATTTCACTTTCTCAGCCGAGTATGACAGGGAGTTAGTAAAGAAAAAAGCAAAAGAAATCATGGGGACATGCTTCAAGAATTTCAAGGGGACATTGTACAAGAATTTTGTCCTCCAAAATAAAGAGCCAGATTTCGATGGTGAACAGTTTAGCAAGTAGAAGGACTTCTGGCAGGCTTTAAAGGAATACAGGTTATCCGAGAAGTACTTAGAACTGAGCAGGAAGAATAAGGAGAATTCTCATAAAGCGACGAATCCTCATCATCTCGGCTCTCATGGCTACGCCAAAAAGATGTTAGAATTTGAAGCAGAACTTCAAAAGATAGATCGCCTTGCTGAGGAAGGCGTTTAGGTTGAGACCGCCGATTGGGAGCCCAGATCGGTATTATACTGTATGGGGAGAAATGTACGGCATGCCGAGGATAGGAGCTTTAGCTCCTCAAATCAACCCATGAGCGAACTCATCCAGAGGATCTCCTAGGTAACTGAGGAGGTGAGGCAAGGGACTCGTACTTCTAATAGGGAGAAAGACATGCTCACCCAAGCACTCGGAACCAAGGAGCACCCTGGTCGCACTAGAGGAACCGGTGTTGTTCCATGGAAACTAGCATTCCCCCAAGAATCTAACACTTACCGGAGCCGCTCGAGGGGTAGAGCGGAACATGAGGCAGAGTATTTGAGGAGACTAAAAGAGATGGAAGACAGAATGGAAGCACAGATTGAGGCGACCGTTGAAGTGCGAGTCGAGCAAATTTTGCTGTCCAAGGGGTCAGTAGTACCACAAAACCCTACTCCTAGTGCCTTTAGCCCACAGTTTAGGGGTCGCAGCAGCTACAGATCGACCCCGCTTAACGAACAAGAGGCGAATGTGCCTCATCCGATGGACGACATCACTGAACCCGTCAATGTCAGGATGTACATCTGTTAGGAATGGACAAAGGACAAGGTGGCGCTTGGCTAGGCCTGGCCTACGAGAGACAGGACAATTAATGGCCGCCCAATTCAACTAGGGTATGCTCGCGTCACCATTGACAAAATACTTGATAAGAAGTATAATAAGATACCCATTGAGTACCCCGTAGCGGAAGATAGGCCAAAACTTGATCAAAACAAGGGCTCTCAAGTGGCCTGGCGCAAGCGCTTCATTAAGCTTGACCATCAATTGTCCTCTAATGATGAGGACGACTGCGAGTCTTCGCCCACCCACGATGATCACTCACCATCTCTCAACAGAGATCACTCCCCTCCTCATCTGGAGCCATCACCCCCGAGAAGACAGATATCTCCTTCTATTCCTCCTTGTCCGACTCCATCTTCATTAGCCCCGAGAAAAGAGACTTCTCCTCCTCCTCCATCTTCATCAGCGCTTGGAAAACATAATTCTCATCGTCATCCTCCTCCTCCACCTCAGCCCAAAACAAGATCAAGGACATCCTCGTAGTCGCAGAAAAGGTCCTTGGATTCGGTCGCTAATGCTCCCAAAGTGGACCAACAGAAAAGAAAAAGGTCGTTCAGTGGCAGCGTTACCACCTTGATGAAAGAAAAATTTACAGCACACATCTCAAAGGAAGATTGTGTTAGTTTCTTCAATCTATGTGCCTCACTGCCTCCATTTTTGTTGAAGTCCGAATTCAAAAGACAAACACAGAATAAATACGCTACAACAAGAGACGAAGAAATACACAATAAAGATTTAAGGAACATTATAAAGTCAGTCAAAGACAACCCTGATTTAACCATGGAAGAGACCGTGAACATCTATTATGATGTACAAGGGATGGGAACACTGGCAATGAAGTATGAAAGGGGCAACCTTTTGGTTCCCGATCATGAGTATAAAAATCTGACAACATATATGCGCCAGTTACATGAATATTACATGGCTCAAGCAATAGAGACGAGCGACTTTGGTTTTGAGGTTATTATCCGTTCGCCACATGTTTTCTAATATCCTGAAGAAGAGAAGTTCGATGTCGAGTGGGAGTCTTTGTTCCAGCTATACCATAAACGCACTCTCGATGTTCAAATGTTGATGTTGTGGACTATGTAAATACCCTACACGCACGATATTACAATTAACTACTCTTTCGAGACACAAATTGTTAACTTTTGAGCACTTCCTATGATTTTCTGTAGGTGTATAGCAAAATTTTGCATTCTAAAAAGCAAATGGGATTACATAGGCTTCTTGGACCCCATGCGAGTCAATGAGAGGACATGTCTAGGCCTCTATGGATGTGACGTGGAAGACCTAAAACAGAGATTGATTGTTGTTTTCGATGAATTCACGATGAAGAAGAAAACCCACATACTTCTAGCCTACAACTGCGAGTATGTGTTCTCGGCTTTTAATTTTATGCTTTTTGTTTCATTAAGATTATTTGATAATTAGGATTTTATGATTGCAGCAACCATTTTATCTTCATTTATGTTAATCTTGCTAAAAATCTGCTCGAGGTGTGGGACTCGAAGAAAAAACAATTTCATCATCTCAATGCACTGGTGGCAGTGCTGAATTAGTAAGCGATTCTAATAACTATTATTTTCTAATCACACATACCGCTTTCTAATGTTTCTCCTTTTAATGTTGCTCAGTGTTCGAAGAAGACATATCGGTGGGGTGCCGGTCCCATTCAAGGTTGTCGAAATAGAGGGGAAGTACCTATCACAGCCGGCGGGAAACAATGAATGCGGGTTTTATGTAATGTGGGCAATACTTCGCTACATTGGCAGGAAATTAGAAGAAGCCGATAAGTTGGTGTGTATAATCCAATTTCATTTATGTCGGTTAATAATTCAACAAAATGATTTACTGTTTCTCTTTGGATATCATCTTTTTTGAACGACAGCGTAAGAAATATAAGCATGAAAGGCTGCTAGACATGGAGATCGTCAGACTACAATCGGGGCTGACAAAATTCATCTTAGCCGAGGTATTGGAAAAAGATGGAGTATTTTCCATTGCACAATCCGTGAAGTACAAGGACCAGTATGACCCAGAGCGGCTCGCCAGATTATTGTAAGAAGTCCGAGAAGCATGTGTGAAGTCCAAGAACATTTCTTTTTTATTTTGAGGGATCGAGATGTGGATAAGAACATTTAAATTGTAATCGTAACATTTGTAATGTTTAATATTGAAGGACCTATCGTCTACATAGCGTATATAAAGTGAAACCCGATTCCACAAAAAAATATAAATTAAAATAAATTATAAAACAATAAAATACGAACGGGCCATCACCGCCGGTTAGCAACAAACCGGCAGTGTTGTCGTAACCATCACTGCCGGTTAGAAGCAAATCGACAGTGTTGTCTTGCTCAACACTGCCGGCTTGAACCATGAACTGACACTGATAGTTACAAGAACACTGCCGGTTTGATCCATGAACTGACACTGATATTTACTACAACACTGCCGGTTTGATCCATGAACCGACAGTGTAGGCTTGCTCAACACTGCTGGCTTGAGCCAAGAACCGACACTCTTAAAGCAACCGTCACTGTCGGTTGGCACTACAAACCAGCAGTGTTGTTCAACTGGACACTGCCGGGCAGAGCCAGGAACCGACACTGTTTCCTGTAGATCAGTGTCGGTTTTTAAGGACCGACAGTGATGTCAACCCCCCATCACTGCCGGTATGCCACTATCGGTTCAAAATCCGGCAGTGAAGTGGGTTTTTAAACCAGCAATGATGTCCAGATCTGGGATAGTGAACCCATGCTAACGGTACACAACAACATTTTTCCACTCACACATATTTATACCTGCCATTATACATTTATCCACACGCACATATTTATACCTGCCATTATTTAACCACACATTGATTTTCTTCGTCAAATTTCTTGCTACAATCAGCCTGCAAGTTTGCTAAAAAATCAGTATAAATACAGCCAAGAAAGAAGAAAAATAGATAATTCAGAGCACTCAAAGAACAGTTTACACATAGTTACTGCATCCTGCACGGAAAGGAAGGTTAGAATGCAAAATCACCTAAAATGGAGAATTGATGGCTTCACTGATCTGGTGTTGTGCTGAAACTCGTAATACTTGTTATGGATTCCGTTATGCTGGCTGGCTCTGCAAGACCACGCCCGGTGCAGCAACCACATACAACTTTTGACAATGCAAAGTCACCCATCCAATTCACAAAGATAATCTCGTTGTCGCTGCGATAAACCATTTGTATATTTTTTTTTTGCTTCTGTGTATTAGATTACAGGAAGATTACTATTACAACAACTTATGACAGGGCTTGCATGGTAAAAGGCACCGAACGTTCCAATTCAGCACACTTACAGACTTCTTGGTTTCTGAAATATTTTCTTAAAAAAGGCGAGGGATTTATATTGCTACCTATTGCGCCATCTTTCTACAAACAAGGTTTATATTCACTATGTATCTGCAGCCAGTTGTCAGAGATTACAACGGTGGATACCATCCTATCTTCTGATAATGCATAGTCTCAGACTCTCAGTGCAAGCTATTCCATATTAGCAATCTGATTTTGCCTATCCTTCATGTGAAGAAGCTTCCCTATAAATACTTCGATTGGGTTTGAAGCCTGTGAGAGGTGTTTTTAGCCTTTGACAATTTCCTATGTGTATTTTTCTGGGTGCAAAATGGTTAGAGGCTCTCAGCGGGGGACGTTTTTCTGGGGAGACCTAGTATAATTTTGATTGGTCCACTATAGTAGAGATGTGATTTGGATTCGACGTGCATTTGACTTTTAATTGTGCTCATTGACTGGGCAACATGTTCCCGATGAAACTGCAATCATTCGGTCAAAGCTTGCTGGTGTGGTGATTGGTGAGGTTCAGTTCCGGACTAACAAAAACTGAAGAACAGTGTAGCTAGGTTCTACTAATGTCCAGTCCAGTAGCTTACGACATTCAGAAATGGGACATTATTACCTACCTTTACTGCTCTGATTTTTTAGACTACAAAGGATCCAAGTTGTGCTTCGTCATTAGGTCATAGTTCATGGATGCTAGCCGAGAGATGTTCTGCACATCACAGAAAAAAAGAAGAAGGAAAGGACAATTCAGTCATTAAAGACAAGATTCAGAAAAGAAAACTTGTATGCAATGGAACAGGGATTTTTTCAGATAATAGTTTACCTTGAATGAGAAGTTGTTGAAAGAATATTTCACCCGCTCCGGCGTTCTTGCTCATCTTGTTCTTCTTGGTGGGGGAAGGGAGCAACAACTCTGTGATAATAACTGATAATAAGAAGTCATTCAAAAAATGTCCTATTTATTGTTTCGGCTATTCATAACAATGTCTGCTATTTCTTTATGATATTGATATCCACTATGATGATCTAGGTTAGGAGCCGTACTGTTCCATCAAAATAATAGTACTAATTTGTGTGGAGGAAAGCTGTGAAAAATTAACATGCTAATTATGTGCCCACCAATGCATGGTCGAGCTTGACAATGTCAGTCATAGAGATACAGTCTAAGGGGTCTGGTCCACAACATCATACTTAGGTAGAAAACAGCAGAAACAACAAAACCCCATGCATGAGTAAAGCAGTAAGTGAGAGTGGATCAAGATTGAGACTTCTTTTCATGGACACCACCGGTTGATAGAAATATAGATTTGCCCCAAATTATTCATGGACACCACGCAATACGGAAGAATTGCGCAATTTATATAGTAGATAGCTACATTATCAAATTATCTAAACAAATATTACATTATTTGGTTAGGCAAGCCCATCTAACAGAATAAACAAGAATACAAGATGACTATCTACTGCAGGAACAAATATATTCTTTGTGTAGCTACACCAAAATCGGTATCATAAAAACAAATGACTATCAAAGTATCAACTGCAATTCAATAGCCGGCATGAACTGAGGCCATCCAAAGTTCAGAATTTCCAAGTGAACGTTACCATAGATTGGAGAAAAGGTATTTTTTATCATTAACCGATGGCATATCACACGAACAAATACAGGGCCACAGGGAAATGCAGGTGGTCAGTGCGTAGTACTCAACAATGGCGACATGACGTCCATATTGGCTTGAGGTTGGCATCGCGGTATGTGGACAGGGTTAGCCGGGCGTGCGGTCACCTGAGGGGCACGAGGAAGACGCGGTCATCCTCCACCTCATCGGCGGTGCGGCGCTCCCGCGGCGGGATCCGACGGGTCCGGCTCCGGCGCGGGGAGGCGGGGTGCGGACGGTGGTCGAGGAGGAGGATCAACGCTTGTGTGGGGTGGCAGCTGCTCCGGCCTGGTATGGAGGCGAGGGGGATGAGGTCTAGGGTAAGGAGGTCCGGCTGGTGGCCGCCGGCCACGGCGGCTTTTGTTTTTTCGGAAAAAGGGGGGAAACAAACGAGGGAGGTGGCAATCAAACCGGAGCGGGCGCGCACAGACGGAATCATGGCGGAGCTGTACCGGCGGAGGGCGCACGGGGCGGGGTGCGGCGTTTGAAGCCTGGCATCAAACAAGTAATATCGACCATTGGATTGGGTTTGAAGCCTGCGAGAGGTGTTTTTAGCCCTTGATTTTAATAGAGACAATTTCCTGTGTGTATTTTTCTGGGTACACAATGATTGAGGCTCTTAGCGGGGGACGTTTTTCTGGAGAGACCTAGTATAATTTTGATTGGCTGTAGAGATGTTGTGTGCAAAGCTTAGTTTCCTGGTATGATATGCCATCGGTGATTAAGATAGCTATAGAGAAAATGAGGATATCAAAATAGGTTGCTCCAGGATCCTAAAATTCATTATTAAGAGTTCATCAGACATTTTGCTGATTCTTTTGTATTGCCGAAGTATGCATTAACTTAATAGGACTATATGATTCTTTTTTATAATAATATAACAGATTGCCTCAAAATATATATATATATATATATATATATATATATATATATATATATATATATATATATATATATATATATATATATATATATAACAGGATGTCGTCGCCTATCATAATTATGGTGAACACATACATAGCCATGAACAAATATATAATAAAATCTCCACCAGCCTACATGTAACTTCATTCTTATACAGGAAATGAAAAAACACAAAACGATCTGTTCCTTATCAGCGGCAACGATCGTTATACTAACAGATATATGCACGCTCTCGATCCTACTACATTCTTGTATGGTACTAGCTACATCAAATTAAGCTACAAATTAGTACTTATTAATGTCTATACCAATATCACACAGCACTATTGCACTCTCCATTGTACACACTCCAGCTGCAGGTATACACAAAGGAACATGCGTTGACATGGTCCAAAAACTCAATATATAACTGCCTGTTTAAACTCAATATCATTCTTGTACCGGTTCAAAATCTAGCGGTGGAGGCCGGGGGTTGAACCGGCAGTGAAGTGACGATATGAGACAGTGAAGCGTATGTAGACCACACACGCATGCATTACACGAGAAAATTAGGGAGGCCGACCTTCTTCCCGGTTCTCTTGACATCTTCTTGCACCTTTCGCCTGTACTCTCCGAAGGTGAATGTCCTGTAAAGAGAAGGCTCTTCGCACGTGCCGATCGGCGAGTCGTAGGACGGGCAGAGAAAGTAGGCAACGGAGTAGCGCTCCGTCTTGGCGTTCGTCATCACTTTGTGCTCCACGCTCTTGTATCTGTTGTTGCTCCACGCCTTGAAAATGCAACCACACACCAAAAACTAAGAGGAAGCCACCGTACATTGGGGGTAAAACAATGCATAATTTGCATATGCATGAATGATGCTGATGATCCTACTAACTACTGCTACATTGTAGGTAAGTTAGGACTATATAATCTCTCTTTTTGGATAATGGCGATCACTTTATAGTACTCCATATAGTAGCTGTACTAGCGTGATCGAGAGCTCCCATTGGTTCCCTCGCAAAAGCTGCAATACACCATGTGGCGAGATGTGAGTGCGTAGTATCATGCATGGACAGGTGAGGTTCCTGTCCCTCGAAGGCTCCAACTATCGGCGGAACAGCAGTACGGTTTTTTTTTTTTTTGCCGAAAAGCAGCAGTACATGTGCATGCAGTACCGTCATGAACAGCGTTCCGGCCTTGCGCGACGCGCTGTGCGTGTCCGAGGACGTACGGGACAGCAAGCCCCACTTTTGAAGAGAGTTGGAATCGGAATATATATGTTCATCATATACTAGACTCTACTTGCACGAATGAAGACACAGCTTGTGAATGATAGATGTTTCTTCTCGTGCAGAAAACGATCGATCGATCGATGTGGGCTTTAATTTGCTGCTAGTACGTAGTACAGTAACCAGTAGGTAGCTTAGCTAGGACGACGACCGACCGACCGATGGATCGGCAAATAAACACAGCAACTGCAACGTGCAAAATGATGCGCGTAACAACGTACCTGGAAGAGGTCCCCGATGTTGACGATGAGGGCGCCGGGGATTGGCTTGACGGCCACCCACCTGGCCCCCTTCATGAGCTGCAGGCCGCCGACCTGCTGGTCCTGGCAGAGCACGGTGAGGAAGTCGCTGTCCGTGTGCGGGACCAGGCCGAAGGCGTCGGCGGAGAT